>NW_028292572.1:5613955-5709063 GCF_029948245.1 Actinia tenebrosa | reverse complement strand
AAAGGAACACGATGCGGGTAAAAGAAAGTAAAACTGTGGCTTTGGAAAAAAAGGAAAAAAGAAAGAGTATGGTTGTAGACAATGTACCACCCACAACACCATGCGAGTAGGATGTTATTTCCCATTGATGTTTCTAAGTTTGAAGAGTGCCATCATCATACCTGTGAAATTTGCTTAGCTGAATAGCACTGAATAGTGCTAACCAAACAAAAGAAAACAAATGAATTTGTGCTAATTATTACTACTATTTAGATTTTGTACTATTTCACTGGTTATACTGACTGCACTCTGTTTCAGTGTTCAAATATCACCAAGTCCTTATTCAGTGCTTTCACTATAGATCTTTCTTCATAATTAGACTGTTGTGTCTAAGTCATGAAGGTTTATTTCTAATATGTTGAATAATCTAACAGTCATAACATAATAGAAGTATAATATAAACTAACAATTTTGTCATCAACTATTCACTTCATGCTAATTTGTGCATTACTTTTATCAGTATCACAGGTACTTGAACAAGAAGCCAAAGCTGCCGAAATTAAGAAAACAAAGAAGATTGGAGAAGGCAGGATAGAGAAATCAATCCCTCATTGCACTCATTGCAAGAATCCCATGAAAGGACACAAGAATGTGAAAGACTGCCCTAAAAACCAGAAAAGCAGTTAATACTCTCTTGCTTTTAGAGTGAAGTTACTAAACCCGTGAAATAGAAATTACTTGTTAAGGTGTAATAGTCAAATAGACACAAAAGAAAAACAATGGCATTAGAGTCTCAGTGCTAAGGTGTATTAGTCTACTATCCATTTCACTGGTTTAGTGACTTCACTCTTATATTAATATGTAGAAATGTATCATTTTGTAATACTTTTTACAATTAATTATTTTATAATTTTTTATTATAGTTGTAAGTGCAATACAAAGTGACAAATACAAAACAACCCTCATAAAGGCAATTTGAGTCATTTCTATTAGACCCATGATACAAAGTTGTATAATTAGTGAGGAGAGTCGAAGTAAAACAAAAGAAAACAGTGAATATCTACTACTATGTAGTGCAATTTTTTTCATGCTTCGAGTAAAATCACTCTAATGCAATGTTCTGTTTATAATATAATATGTATCACTCGTTATCTTCGTATCCACAAAAATCGGTGCTAGGAAACTGTTTTCTTATCGAGTGGTATGCACAAGCAGGCAGTGGGATTCTCTTGGATCCTCCTCCTTGATAACCATGAACCAATTGGGTGAATTCCCTGTAAGCTGTTGCACGGAGAAGCCTAAAATATGAAATGATAATTTGTTAGTATATAAACTTATCAAACAAACAAGAATATATTCTTGAAATAAACAACTGTCAGTTACAATTGCTATTTACATCATTATCATGGAAATAAGTAATACTTTAAAACGGCATGGTATGACTTGTAAAGCACGTGAACAGTAAAAGATATAAGAAAATAAGGAAGAAAAACATTAGTCATAGTTATCTTACTTGTTCTGGGCCCATGTAATTAAAACTAAGCTTAGAAGAAAAAAAAGGATTTACTCACTCTTCTTCACTGCCAGTTTGTCTATACTTATATTCGTCGATAGTGCGGTACTTGGCACATGATGAACGTAGGGACCAGCGATTTAAACAAACAGGCTCAAACCCTGGATGTAAGGTCACACAAATGGGAGGTACTTCCAATTCTTCGAGCACTTCGGAAGACTTCAGTGACTCGAGACAACCCTCTATTTCGTGACAGCAATTACACTCTTGAGGTTTTTGAAGTAAGTCTTTCTTGCAATGACCGCATCTACACCTAAAAGAGGAAACGTTTAGATTTGCGAGTTAGTAAAAAAATCAAAACGAAACTAAATATTTTGCAAAAAGAGTGAGCTTGTAGCTAGATCTTGATAGTTACGTACCAAGCGCTATTCGGCGTGACGCCATCAAATCTTTCTTGAAGCTTTTCATTTCTCTTCTCGATCTTTGAAATTTCTTCGTTATATTCACTGAGCCAGTCCGCATCAGCAAGTGGTTCTGAAGAATATGGTCCTACCAATTCGTGAGATTCAGACCTGGGGTAGCTATCATCTGACTCGTGTGTTTCAGCATGTTGATGGCATTCGTCCTCTATTTCTCCATCCTCTTCCTCTGAATATATACTTGAAATCTCGCTTTCAGAGCTGCAATCACTCCCGTAATGGTTCGTAGCCATCTTGTGAAATTATATATTGAAATTTATGTTTTTTGAAGGAATGAAAGTCACTAACGGGTCAATGTTTACAATACTTTGTCTACTCGTATCCTTGACAATCGCTTTTCTCGGTTCTCGAATTTACGTCACTAGTTACCAGTCTCCTAAAACACGGCCAACACGACTGGGCGTCGCCAGAAATCTAACTTTGAAGGCTGATTTCGAGGTGAAAAAAATTCGAAATCGAAAAATTTTTTTTGGAATATTTATTCATATCATCTAGAGATGCCAAAACCGTAAAAAAATTCTAGACCTGATATACACTTTAAAATATTACATGCAAAAAAAAAAAAACCAATTCTTGGATGAGAATATTCCAAGCCGTTTTAGGCTGACTTTTATTTTATTTGTGATTTAGAGACACACACGAAATGAAAAACTAAGGACGACAAAACTTGAAGATACAACCACAAGATCGTTATATTTACCACAACCGAATGGCGACAACAAGTTAACAGCAAACATGGTTCCAGGATACACAGGTTAGCCATTAAACAACACACTCACTAATACAGTCAATTAGAAGCTTTTTATTGTATTTGGTACAATTGGAATCAGATGACTTAATCGCTTTTTTACGGCTTCAATTCAATTTCAAAGCGTAAAGATTGACTAGCGGAAATGATGATGAGAAGCTTCGAAAAATATTCCTCGACTCCTTGGGTTTCTTGTTACTAGGTGATATTGTCGAACAGTTTTAAGAGAGCTTTTGACATCCCGAGACAAAGCTGACAAAGACTTAGTTCTTAATAAAGAATGAAGTTCTAAGGAGCTAGATGATCATTCATTTTCAATATCATACTCGACCAGCGTGGTTGATTTACATATACTACCACGTGACCAGCACGAACGGTTTCCATCTGATTGAACCTTTATTTTGCTCTTTTAAATTTCATAGTCTAAGCCCAAATTTACAATGTATTTAGTTAAACCAAAGTGAAGCTAGCGTCGGATTGGCAGCGTCGGATTGATATTCATTGAGATTCAGAATCATTTCCGGGGGAGGTCAAACAGGTCATTCTACTAAAATCCTCTTTGTCCCCTAACGGTGGTAAAATCACAAACGAATTCCGATTAAACTTTCTTCTCTGATTTCTATTCATGATATTCTACGCTCTTAGTAGAATACACTGCCTATTCTCGACGAATTTACGGATTTTGATCTCAGCCTCGGATTGGACTCGTATTACAAGTCACGTTCAAAACATTCAACTGACAACAACAGACTGACGATTTAATTTTTATCAAACATTCAATTTATTCACTTCTAACCTTCATATAGTGAACTCGATTTTACTTTTAACCTTCGTATCGGAATCTACATTTCATGATACTGATTTTGCTCTCAGCCTCGGATTGGACTCGTATTACATCTCAGCCTCGGATTGGACTTCTATTACATCTCAGCCTCGGATTGGGATCGTATTACATCTCAGCCTCGGATTGGGATCGTATTACATCTCAGCCTCGGATTGGGATCGTATTACATCTCAGCCTCGGATTGATCATGTTTTTATATTAAATTTAAAAAATATGATTCAACATTTTAAAGACCTTTTCCCTTCCCCGGTTACATTGTTGGATGCAATGGAACTGAATTTAGATGTGAAACACGAGCCGCGTGGATTGATAAAGATCACTGGCATTAAGGTATCTTTCTTGACAAGATATGGAGAAACACATTTAACTGAATAAACAATGCAGACATGAAATCAAGGTGGTGTGAGGCTCATAGAATTATACTTTATAACACCTTGCCGTTTGTTTAAATTATTTAATCGAAAAGTTTTAATATTCAAGCTCGAGGAAATTAGCTAAAAATTTGTATAGGTGGGTACAAATTAGTAAGTTTACATTATCGCCGCCTGCAGTTGTCATCGCGATGGCATTAGATATAGCAAATTTTGTTGATTCATGGTTAATTTGATTGATAAAAGTAAAAAAATATATTAATAGCAGTTGTAACCATCTCTTTAAATCGAAGTTCAAAACTTATTAAGCTTCGTATTATTGGACACGGATTCTAAAGCTATAGTTACTTGCCGGGCTATTGATTACCCTGACTATCACGCTTTCCAAGAACAAGTTTATAAAGTTAACATTCCTTAGATATCAGTTAATAAAACAACTTTGAATCGAAAACGATCCCAATCCGAGGCTGAGATGTAATACGATCCCAATCCGAGGCTGAGATGTAATACGATCCCAATCCGAGGCTGAGATGTAATAGAAGTCCAATCCGAGGCTGAGATGTAATACGATCCCAATCCGAGGCTGAGAGCAAAATCAGTATCATGAAATGTAGATTCCGATACGAAGGTTAAAAGTAAAATCGAGTTCACTATATGAAGGTTAGAAGTGAATAAATTGAATGTTTGATAAAAATTAAATCGTCAGTCTGTTGTTGTCAGTTGAATGTTTTGAACGTGACTTGTAATACGAGTCCAATCCGAGGCTGAGATCAAAATCCGTAAATTCGTCGAGAATAGGCAGTGTATTCTACTAAGAGCGTAGAATATCATGAATAGAAATCAGAGAAGAAAGTTTAATCGGAATTCGTTTGTGATTTTACCACCGTTAGGGGACAAAGAGGATTTTAGTAGAATGACCTGTTTGACCTCCCCCGGAAATGATTCTGAATCTCAATGAATATCAATCCGACGCTGCCAATCCGACGCTAGCTTCACTTTGGTTTTAGTTAAGTGGAATCATATTCTCTAACAAGGGTTTGGATTTTAGCTAAGGGATTAATTCACGGAGGTCAAAATAGATTTCTCTTGAGAAACACCACAGGAATCCCAAGCTCTTGATTTCCTGTCTTCTTTTCCGTCTTGTTTTCTCGCTTTTTTGAAATAAATAAAGCAGTAATAATTTTTTACTCTCTTTAGGTTACGTTCCAAACGTTCGTTTTCTTTACGGATCGAGATACAAAGAAGCCACAGAACAAGCTGTCAGCGGATTCATGATGAAAGATGGCAAGCATCGACAAGAGAGTGACCAGCTTAAAACAGCCGTGTACTCAAAATCCAAGCTAACTACTCGGGCTGACTTCAAAGAACCCAACCAGTACCCTGATCTACGACCAAGATATTCCAAGAATTACTTCCCAAGTAAGTTGATGTTTAAATGGTAAAATATGTAGAGAGGATATTACACGGTAGCGCGAAGATAATAAGTTACTATTACATAATTAACAATAAATATCTATTTTTCTCTATTTCGAAAAATTGATATCTTCACACGGAAAATAACATGTTATTTTCACGTGTGAAGATAACACCATTGCGGTGGCTGTTCAAAAATACACGGAAAGAATTGCCTGAAAAAGCCAAAACATACTTCATTGATAATCATATAATAAACAGAATATTACATGGGCGCTTGGAGATACGAATTTTATCTTCTCGTGTTGAAAATCTCTTGAAAATTTGCTACGCGCACTCGTGAGAGGTCTTTTCAACACTCGAAGATAAATTTCGTATCTCCGCGCGCCCATGTAATATCCTCTATATCTTATTTTTTCACCACGAGAAGATAAACTTCATATCTTAGTTCAAGACAACCTGTAATTTTCTTTTTATCATATAGACACATTCACAAACAAAAATTGAATGTAAGGTAAACAAGTTAGTGAACGTACTTGTATTGTCAAGTTTCGAATTCACCTTTTCGGCTGTCACGTGGTATAAAATTGTTTTGAATTGTGTTATGGTCATCAAAACGTTCGGACATTGCTCTCGAATTTCCGTACAAATGTACTGACTTAAAATGAACTATTTACTTGGTTTGTTTAGTTAGAACTCTAAATACAAGTCAAATGACATGCCTCCAATCTCCATTTCTAGGTGAACAGAGAGAGTTTTGTGAAGCGCCAATGCCAGGGTATACTGGGTACGTCCCTCGCAGACGAGAACACGATCTCAGGATGAGATATGCAACTTGGAGTAAAAACGGCTTCACAGACTCGCTGGATATGAGGGTGAAACAAGAACATCTTGCAACGAAAAAGATTGATCACACCACGTGAGTATTGTGGGAATGTTAGGCAAGATAAAAAATGACGTACATTTTAGTTATGTCTTCTCTTCTCTTCTCTTCTCTTCTGTTCTGTTCTCTTTTCTTCTGTTCTCTTCTCTTCTGTTCTCTTCTGTTCTCTTCTCTTCTCTTCTCTTCTCTTCTCTTCTCTTCTGTTCTCTTCTCTTCTCTTCTCTTCTGTTCTGTTCTGTTCTGTTCTCTTCCCTTCCCTTCCCTTCCCTTCCCTTCCCTTCCCTTCCCTTCCCTTCCCTTTCCTTCTCTTCTGTTCTTTTCTCTTCTCTTCTCTTCTCTTGGCGAGCAGGCTCCTTTGAATTGTTATAATATTTAGGGATTAGAGGCTAATGCGAGTGTTTGGTTTAAAAATACAAGCACAGGCTGACTTGATGAATGAAAATTGCACGAGGCAAAGCCATATGCTTAGCTTTTGGACAGTGAGCAAAGATCGAATATTCAATAGTAATGCATATTATTGTAATATACTAGAATGCCTGAAGCGACCATCACGGTATCCAACACCCAACACGGTACACTATATAAAGTATACGGAATGAAGCCCAAATATACTGGATATATACCACGTAAGTACGACACACTTGCCCACAACTGCAAGAAGAAACCAATAATAAAAAATCCCCCAATTGTGTTTTCCTATTTTTAAGAATTCTTGAAAACAGTATGTCTATCTTGTATCTTTAATATTTTTTTCTCAAGAATGAGCGACAAAAAATAGACATAGGCAGCATGCGTCAGTTTGCGTCGATTCGTAAAAAGTACAGTTGAAAGCTGCGCATGCTATGCTTTTGTTCACGGGAAATAGTCCAATGCTTTTATGATTTTATTCTTTTTTATTGATCTATTGGTCATTGATTAGCGTACTTCCATCGAGTTTTGAGTGTACGCGGGAGATTGCTAAGCACGAAGGAAGCGTAAGAGTCACGCGAGGCATAGCCGAGTGCAACTCTCGCTTCTTGAAACCAAGAAAAATATTTTGTTTTGAAATATTATTAAAAGGAAATACCACTTTATAGTTCTTGGAGAATTAATGAAAAATAATATTTTTCTTTAATTCTTCTCGAACCGTGATATTTCTTATTCTAAAAAAATAACAAGAAAAAGAATTACACAAAAATACTGTTTAATCCTTCCAATTCTCGACTTTCACATCCCCATAATGCCTTGCGTTTTGGGGGATAACCAATCAGAAAACTGTCCCAAATTGAAAGGTTTCTTAATTGAATTTATACTATATCTGCTTTTATCTGTACAATACTGATTATCAGTTTATTCCAAGTTATTTTTGCGTGTACAGATCATCAAGAGTTTTGGTCTTACAGAAAATGTATTGACTTACGAAAAAATGTTTAAAATTTACCCTAAACGTCTTCAAGCTTCTATCTTTTTATGTTTTTTACTTCTTCATTTTATTTTTGGATACCAAACAAGGTATTTTCAACATTGTCTGATCAGCCTTCAGCAAAATAAGTGTGTTTTTACCCTCTGGCTACCCCCCAAAGACGCAAAGGATTATGGGGATGCGAAAGTCAAGAAAGAACTTTCAAATTCAGAGCACGTGTTTGTGAGCGTGTTTGGTACTCTAAGCAAACATCGTCATTCGACCAATCAAAGCGCACGTTATGAATTATTCTATCATTCGTGTTCTGAAGTCTCTCCTTTCTGTCTACAGAACGTCGGTTTAGGTTTGGTAATACCTATGGTGACACAACACGAACCTTGCCCATATGTGGTGACACTAATGGATATTCAGTCGGCAAATACATCACCAATCCTGTCATGTAAAGCATTGCGTGACATTAATGTAGCTTAGCGTAAAACCTGCGAAGGATATGCTAACATTCAGTGTTAAGTCACACCAGAAATTAGTCTTCTGTTTCTGTTTCAAACGCGACTGAAACTTTCAAGTTGACGCCAAAAAAGTCGTCGTATTCATTCAAAAACGTTTTGAAAGAAGTTGTTTCGCATCTCGCTTGGTCGTGCGAAGTAAAGGACTTGAAAATGTATAGTTTACTACATAAAGGATTAACAGGGGTGGGTATGGGGACCCCGGCTGGGGATCAGCTAACCCGGTTCGCTAATTATTTTTTTAGAATGTTATGTGTAACACGTAACACAGGTATCCCGATCCAAAATCTGAATTCACCCCTCATTAAGGCGATAGAATATGAATGAAGCCATTCAAAATAAAGTGCCGCCAAGATAAACTTTTCTCTGTCAAATTTCTACGTGAGCCAAATGTAGGCCAGATTGGATCCAAAAGATGGACAAACTTTGGTCCAGATTTCAATATGGTTATTTTGCATCTCTGAAGTATTTATTATTTCTATTGAATTTTTTTAAATTTCTACAAGATAAATTTAAAGGACGCAATAAGTAATCTCGCACAAAAAAAAATATAGAGAAGATTATTCAAGTGACATAAATAAGCAAAGCCATCATAAAATGCTGCCTAGTACACGTAGTAACAGAGAAGGTGTTATTCGTAATAGAGCATGGTTTCTATATGGCTCAGTTTTTCCAGGTTTTCTTTACTGTGAAACTTCGGTTAAGCCCCGCTTAAGGCCCTTAAAGCGATTTTCACGGCGACGCAAAATCACGCGTGTGAACACCCGGCGATTTTACTGCGATTCTTTCTGTAGTTGTGCTGCGATTTTCTGCGATTTTCTCGGCGATTTATGAAACGCAATCAGTTGTAGCAGCGGTCGTAACCATGACGCATGCGTAGTAAAATGTTGTTTCAATTTTTTTGTTCTTTAATTGTTAACAAATATGTGAAAAGCCGTGAAATTTCAGCGTTTTGGGGCCTTGATTTGCTATGAATAATGATGAATTTGACCCTGCCAATTGCGTCGCCGTGAAAATCGCCGAAAAAATCGCACCTCAAATCGCCGAAAAAATCGCCCGTGTGAACACCCGGCGATTTTACTGCGATTCTAAAAATTCACGTCGCCACGAAATCGCAGCTGTTTCGAACATGTTCAAATTTCACTGCGATTTGGCTGCGACTTTTGTTGCGATTTTTGTGGCAATTTTCGGAAATATGAAACGAACGGTGTTATAACTAAGTAATTTGAGGTTTAAAAACTAGCACAGGTTTCTACAATCTGACAAACAAGAAAAACCAACAAGGTAAAACACATTGAAGCAGCAATAGAAACCATGCTTAATAAACTGATGGAAAGGTTTGACAACCACTGTCATTTTGAAAAAAAAAATTTTTTAGTATGTTTGACTAGTTTTTGTTTATAAACTGCATCAAAAGCATAATTTACAGTAATCCATAATACCAAATATTGGTGCTTATGGAAATAAAAAGGTTATTTATTAATTATGTCATCCGATTCGCAATTAAGTTCAAAAGAAGAGTACTTGAGGACGTCAAAAACCACCGCCATCTTGTGTGGACGACTTAGGATAACAGGTCACGTGACCCAATCTTCCTTAAAAAGAACAGTTGAGTCAAAATGAACGTCAGAAATGAAAAGAGCACCTTGATGTTATCAAGAGAGCGAAGTTTCGTAATGTTAGCTGTAGGAGGAATGGCATTAAAGGATTTGTATGGGAAAGGCGCACGTGTTGGCTGGTAAGCCCTTGCAGATTTTCCCATACAAATCCTTATGAAACATTCAGTTCTATATTTAATGTCATTTCCCCTCTTTCGCTTGTTATGAGACGAAACTTTTCCTTGGCCTACTAATATCAAGTTGCTCTTTTCATTTACATTGTTCCTTTTGTCACAGGTGTTTGTTTTAAGGGAGGTAGGGTCATGTGACCATTCAATCCCACACAATCCTGTGCACCACAAGGTCGTTTCGTCTTCCTTTGAAATTTTGTAAAGGCCAATAATAAACAGTTTAAGACTGCACCCAATAAAGTAACAGTTATCATGTATCATGTAAATAGTAATGAGATAAAGTGTGATATTAGTTTTGAATCAGATAAATAGAATCCAGAGGCATCCGATGTGTACCTATATTGTCGATCTCGTATCCTGAGCCTGCGTCTCTTCTGGCCTGTGGCGAAGAACGAAGAAACGAGATTGCTGGAATGTCAGAAGCTTGCCCCTGGGCAGATTTTCCCCCTCATTACAGACGATGTGTCATTCCTTTGAGAATAAGACTGATTGATTTAGTTCTAAAGAGTTAGCCTTAAGTTTCAAGTATGGACACTAAGTTTTGGCATTTTGTGAAGTCCAATTTATCAGGCATGTTTGGAAGTTAAATTAACATATTTTTACAATAGTGAAGTAGCGTGTGTCTTCGAAGGAAATGTGTCTACTTGGCTCTACATGGGCATTGATTGGGTAAAGCTAAACTTTATTCTGGCACACAAACAGTACAATTGTGTAGAAATACCACCCAAAAAAAAACAGGCTAGGGAAAGGCCCGGTGAAACCTAAAATCAGTGATGCAAGGCAAAAATTACGATGTATGACAGGAAAGTTTAAAGGAAAACAGTACAAAAACTCACGGAATTGACAACACGGGATTCAAGCACGGCACAATACTTCGTGCACATGATAAACACATATACCGCGCAAAGGATTACGGGAAATCAATACAGAAGCGTGGAATAGAAACGCGGAAACTCCGGAGTTACTAACTAATACTCTTGTTAAGAATTAGCCTCAACAAATAGCATGAAGACGTTTTGACTAATTGCCCTATTTCACTATGACGTCACATCAAAACAATCTTCAACAATCTATTGTTTAAAAGCAAAGGATCATGGTCGTCGGAGGGGGTCAAATCAACGCAAATTCACCGAAAATTGTTCTAAAACCCGTATCAATCCACAAAGAGAAGTAGAATAGCCAGCAAACGCTCAGAATATTTTTGAGTACATATTAACACATATTATATCTGAAAACCAGGCCATTTTAGATTAAACTGTTTCGCTAGGAGAAAATTTGGTTGAATTTTCTATTGGATTTGGCGATTCTATCCCCCACATAAACAAGCAGTGACGTCATAGTGAATTAGGTCAATTGCATACGAATTTACAGCAAGCGCAGACGTTTATCACTCGTGTCTCTTATGGTTGGTTTGGTTGAGAAATTGTTGATACGCTTGTGTTTGGTCGTGAATATTCCTTTTCTATATTTTAAATCAGCATTAAATTTAGGTTCTAATTTTTTAAACACACCTTTTCATCGTGGATTTTTAAAAGTAGGAGGTCAGTGTTTTAGTATGAATGAATAGCTACACAGGAAGCAGAGGGGCGGCACTTATCTTCCATTGTTGTATTTTTTACCGCTGTACATGATATGAGTAAGCTTGAGCCCGTCAGATACCGCGTGCTGCAACTCGCGCGCTGTGCCTTAGGCCTAACGGGAAAAGGATAAATGAGCGCGCTGTGCCTTAGACCTAACGGGAAAAGGATAAATGAGCGCGCTGTGCCTTAGACCTAACGGGAAAAGGATAAATGAGCGCGCTGTGCCTTAGACCTAACGGGAAAAGGATAAATGAGCGCGCTGTGCCTTAGACCTAACGGGAAAAGGATAAATGAGCGCGCTGTGCCTTAGACCTAACGGGAAAAGGATAAATGAGCGCGCTGTGCCTTAGACCTAACGGGAAAAGGATAAATGAGTGCACTGTGCCTTAGACCTAACTGTTCCAGTTGCTTGGCGTAGAGTGATTTTCATATGATCGTGAAAGAATAGACAAACTAATAGTTAGTAGTAGACTCTAAACCAATGATTTTCTTTTGTTCTTTATCAACTATTACAAACTAAATGGTCTATTTTCTTTCACGGTCATGTGAAAATCATTCTAGTAATACATTATAATTAGTATTAGTATTATTACTAGAGTGCACGCACTAAAACCGTGAACATTAAATAGTACTAATTAGTACTATTTCATACAGAATCCTTTGTTTTCTATTGTTTAATTGTCACTATTTTATGCTAAAAATTAGTATTTGTTTCACGGATTTAGTGTGAGCACTCTATCAAGCAACCGTTAGGTCTAAAGCACAGCTCGAGCATTGCAGCGCGCGGTATCTCACGGGCTCAAGCTTACTCATATTATGTACAGAGGCAAATAATATAACAATAAGTGCTCCCCCTTCTGCCCCCTGTGTAGCTATAGCGCTTTCAGGTTTATAATTGAGAATTGCTGGGTTTCAATTAGTCTCACTCATAATTTCCAGTCGATCATGCGCGATGTTCATCAGCTGAATCACAATTTAACTAAGTTTTCAATAAGAAAATATAACTAGCTAAAAACTAGTGTGAGCTGCGCCGGTGTTTCTAATGAAACAGTAATGATGAAAAGGTAAATTATATACCGTGAAAAGATGAAAAGACTTACTGACGTTTCGGACGCTAGTCCTTCGTCTATCATATATACATTCCTTTCTGCCACCTCTTTCTCTTTTACTCCGACGAAGGACTAGCGTCCGAAACGTCAGTACGTTTTTTCATCTTTTGAGTTTTCGATAGAGTTTTTCTGGCTGACGGTACATGTTTGATCACCATTTAAAGTCGTAAGATCATGTGGGGTTCAAATACTTTTATCAAGGAATCGAAGACCAATGTGTTGAAGACAAAAAACTTCAGCAGACTTTTGTTGCTCTTAGTTAACATCTTTATTTAAGATGCAATATACATCCGTGTCGTCACTGGACAATACTGATCACGTGGATCATTACCACGTGACTTACTAATAATACTCTATAAATAACATCAACTTTGGTTTCAAAATAAATATTTCTAAATGTGGGCAGATACGACCCGCTAAACCATATAAAAGAAAAATGACCTCATTTTTGCTCTGACTGCTCACTCCAGGAATGCTTAAAACAAATCAGAGAATATTCTTACGGAAAACAAACTTACATTTTTGTGTTGATTTTTTTTTGGATGATCAGTTTTCAACACATTTTTTAACTAAAATTCGAAGTTACAGCCCCTTTCTCCTGGGGCTAATCATTATTTTAAGAGGAGAGGCAAAGAAAATTTAAACGTTATCCGCTCGCCTACCTCACCATTACAACCACTTCGCCCCCGTCATATGACATCTTCACGCACCTCTACCAAGCATGAATGAATCCATTCTGTTTTTTGTATATATTATTTTAAACCATTTGCAAGCGTCAGGGAAACAAAATGATGGTTTTCAACCATTCCCAAGAGAATTAAATAACAAAAGACACGGCGGCCATGTTGGGGGACAACAAAATAATTCATCGACGATTCTTTTGTTAAGTTCATCCAACATGGCCGCCGTGAAAACCATCAATACCCTGAAGCCACGATTGGAACGGTCCAATGAATTCTATCAAGTCTATCCACAGGGATCCCAGTACTCAATAATCTGCTTAGCTTTTGAGGATTAGGACGAGGTACTAGTACTCTCTCGGCAAAGCCTAATGCCCAGAAAGAAAATATCCCTGTCTTGAAATATCATCCTTTTCTTTGCTCTGGAACGTATAGTTTAAGTACTTTAATCTAGGAACTGGAATTGCGCTGAGTTCATTCCGCTCAACGTGTTGTTGCCATTTTTCATTCTTCCGTTGTTTTTGATAGCCAAGAACCATTTGCTGGTGCAGTTAAACTTGTCGGACAGGTGGTACGACCGGTAAGTGATATAGCTGTTCATTTCGTGATTCTCGATCCAGAGTGATGTGGAATCCTTCTTGTTCTGGAACAAAAAGAGCAATACAAAAAGATGCGGTAATGATTTGACTCGTCGAAAGGACCTCTTGGGAGTAATGGTTTCGCATTTCAGTTCACGTGTCATTCCCAAGAGTATTATTTCTTAGCTAAACACTTGCGCATGAGCAAACACAGGAATATGGATACGGGGAGAGCCAATCTCGTGCCCAGAGCCTGCGTTTCTTCTGGCCTGCGGCGAAGAACGAGGTCTCTGACATAATTCATATTTTGGCGCATGCGCAATTTTTGGAAAGTGAGATATAAACGTTTAAAATAAGCAAAGTAAAAGTTAAATCTAAGTCAAAATCAAAGTCAAAATCATAATAAAAATTAAAAATCGGGAAAATTTTTTTTTAATTTTTGGCAAGTCTTTGAACGCGTGCGCTGTTATACCGGAAGTCCAAGAAATCCTGGTCTCAAAAATGGATTATGCCAGAGCCCTCGTTCTTCACTGAAGGCCAAAAAAAAACGCAGGCTCTGGGTACGAGATGCCCATGCACTGTTCTTGAAATTATTTTAGAAGTCATTCAATTACAAAATATTTTGAGTTTGAATAACTAATTCACCCCCCTCCATGGTGTATGAAATTAACATCTAGCCCCCCACCCCACCCCCCCCCCCATCCTTCACTGTGGTTTAACTTTAGACCCCCCTTAATTGTGTGGTGCACGGGTGAGCCAGCAGTTTCCGTATCCCTCACGAGTATCTATTTACGGACACGTTGTTTTAGGGAAACAAAACTTACTGTGGCAACAATGCGTCCATTCTTTTTCATCGCGACATAAAGACCTGTCTCAACAGCCATGATTCTTATTATTGATGTATTGAATGATTGTCGCTCCATTTGCACTGGAAGGAAAAATATATACATATGCAACGTCAGTATAATTAACAACTATTGGCCGAAGGCGAAGTGAATATCAGGATTACTTTCCAAATTTTACAGTACAAAGTAGAGAAAAATTTTTATTTTAAAAACACGATCCCTTTTATCACGTGACATTTTATGTGCTGTCCTGGCAGTTTGCTTCATACAACATTACGGCAATTGATGGTTTTCAACCATTCCCAAGAGAATTAAATAACAAAAGACACGGCGGCCAAGTTGGAGGATATAACAAAAGAATTCATTGACAATTCTTTTGTTAAGTTCCTCCATCATGGCCGCCGTGAAAACCATCAATACACCTAGTTTCAAACTCATAAAATGCACATTATTTTACTTAGGATTAGCCTCGCAATTGAGGGTTAGAATATTCACAAATACCAACGGTAAAGAATACACGACTTCCACAATACAACACTTTGAATTTGATAGCAGGGGCTTAGGCAACAAAATGGCGGCTTTTAATTTCCAAACGCCAGTACCAGTCAGCGGTACTTATAGTTAGTCACGTGACCGACCTTGGTCGGCCATTTTGTTTTCTTCGAGTTTCGTTGTTCGTCTTGGTTGTACAGTCAATTCAAAAAATGTTGTCGTCGACCAACTCAAGCCTACGTGACTGGACCGAAAGGAACTCTGGGTAGTAATCATTGAAGCCGAGTTGACTCCATAATTTTATCTGATTAGGTATGCCTGGTTTACAGCATGAACCTTCGTAGACGAGCGGGAAGTGTTGAAGGAGACGTTTTTTTAATGCCTTCATATTTTCGGAATTGTGAACTGAATCATAACTACTTTGTTTTTCTTTCCCTAACTTCAAAGACATGCATTTGATGGATTGTTTCTCGCCATTATTATCTTAATACTAGCAGGAACAATTAATTCAGAAAGAATATCTAACCGTTTCAGTGATTTTTACCCATATTTCTTTCGGTCCAGCCGCGTAGGCTTGAGCCGGTCGACGACAACGTTTTTTGAATTGACTGTATACCAAGTTTAAGGAGCTGTTAAAACCTTTTGCCTGTGTCTTGGCTCTTTCTTATTATCCATAACTGGCGAAATTATACGAAAAACGTTAGCGTTTTGGGGCCTCAAATAAAATGGCGTTTTTTCAATTTGGACCTCCCGCTTCGGAAAATCCTGGCTACGCTCCTAAATGGAATTTCACTTGAACACAAGAATATTCGAAGTTAACCGTGCGCGACCTCAGAGAACTCGAGCCATATCTTACCATGTGGGGAATTTTGATCGTTAATACCCTTGACTGTGCCATTCTGGAAGACTGCAAGCATGTTATTAGTCTTGGAAAAAAGTATTCCTCGATCCGTGTTGGTTGGTACGGATGGAAAATCTACCGTGAGTGCTCTGCGGCTGCGCAGTATTACTGACATGTCATTGGTCCGTTTGGAAAGCATTTGATTGATTAGTTCTCTTTGTTTTTCATCCTTTTGTGTTATTTTAGGGTAGTCTTTCTTGTCTTTTAAGGTGGGAAAGCTACTAACTCCTATAAACCAGACGAAGACCAGCGCCACTTGAAGGATTGAAATCTGGAAGAAAAGTCATACCAAATATTATGGGTTTTACACGATGCTGTCGATTCAAACCTACGGTACAGCGGTTTCTGTGTTGAAATAGACGAAAGCGAGGCTAAGGCAGGCCAATGGCCGCGGTTTCTTTGTAAGAAGCACAATGGTAAATCTTACACAGTTGGAGTGTTAAAATATGAATAAATTCAGCTGATGGCGGCCGGCAAAGCGCTTCGTCTCTTTGCGTATTCTCCCACAAACCGCTGTGCCAAAGCACCGCAGTATAATAGATCTTTTTCGAGATGCGCGAGCGCTGCCAAAAGTATCGCGTGCTCAGATTTAAAACAAGGCATTTTCGGGCAAGACTTTGAAATTATGTTAACGAAGGAATAGTTTGAAGTTTATTTTAGTTGGGGAGCAGGTTAATAACTTTTTGAAAAAATGAAGCTCAATTCAGACAAATCTTTCTTCAAGGGCTTTAGAAATCGCTAGAGCGTTTTCACTCACGTGACAAGACAGCTATTTTGGTATACCAAACAATAGAAGATAATATAGGTAAGTTGTAGTGCTTGGGAACGAGGTTATTCCGGGCGAAAGCCCTTGGAATTAAATTCGGAAAAATTAATTTCCGACCTCGATGGGATTCGAACCCACGGAAATTAATTTTTCCGAATTTAATTCCAAGGGCTTTCGCCCGGAATAACCTCGTTCCCAAGCACTACAACTTACCTATATTATCTTCTAATATTTCATTAGTGCCACGCGGTCCACATACTCTCATCTTTGCATCATAATTACCGCGACCTAACATCTATTTCACCCCGGCCTGCTCTCAGTCTGACCTCTAGCTCAGCTGGTAGAGCATAGGTAGTACAATTCCGAAGGTCGTGGGTTCGAATCCCAGCGAGGTCGGAAATTAATTTTTCCGAATTTAATTCCGAGGGCTTTCGCCCGGAATAACCTCGTTCCCAAGCACTACAACTATATTATCTTCTACTATTTCATTAGTGCCACGCGGTCCACATACTCTCATCTTTATACCAAACAATAGAAACTTTCTGCACAGTTTTTGCATAAAAATAGAGTTCAATTCCCGGAGGATAGAAAATATATTGTTTTGGTACACCAACATGGCCGCTGTGGACACTAGAGAAAAACATTGTTTGGGCATGCGTGCATTTTAGCACGCTTTTTAAGAATTTAGAAGAGTTTGAGTGAGAAAATAATTGTTTGTTTTCTACAAGTATACTAAAAAGTTCGAGAGTATACTTTTGTCAGACCAAGATACTGTATTAACAAACACAATATGAAAGAATTAGCCTTAAGTTTCAAGCATGGACACTAAGTTTTGGCATTTTGTGAAGTCCAATTTATCAGGCATGTTTGAAAGTAAAATTTACTTATGTTTTGACTAATTTGCATACGGATTCAGAGCATGCGCAGAATTCTTTTCCTGTTTTTTATAACACGCCTATCTGTAAAGCTGTTCTTCCGCTTGTTGGGAGATCAAGGAAAAAAGTGACCTTCTCACGGTGATACGTAAGAGAATAGATTTACAAATATCAGCAATCACTCGTCATATCGCTAGATGCAAATACCAAAAGTCACGAAATATGCTTCGCATCTATTCAACTAGTTCCCTTTTGCTTGTCAATCGACTCTACATAATCCTGCCGTTTTCCATATTCTGAGAGCTCAGAAAATTCAACGCCTGTTTGTAAAATTGGTTTTTTACTGCCGCCAGTCAAGAACATAAAGGTTACTGACTGATTAGCTTTGATTGACAGCAGCGGAAAAAAAATTTTAAGCGTGCAGCTTGTAGCTAAAGATTTCGCAGAATATCGAAGACCACAGTACTGATCATAGATTTACCTTGATTCAGGTGAAAAATGCAATAACGCGATAGTTATTGACTAACTTCCCAGTATTTGAAACTTTTTTCAAAAACCTAATGTATTTGCTTTTACTTGTGCCGGCTAAAATGACTTATAATCGTTTGTTATCTTGGTTTCTAGTTGAGCTGGCTTGAAGTAGTGAAAGGCCCATTGGCCCTCTTGTTCAGCCGTTTCATATAAGGCTCGTAATTTACCTATTACGCATGTTCTTATTTGATATCCGAGCCCATCCCACACGGCTTACCGGAATTAGCGCTATATAAAATATAATTTATTATTATTATTATTATTTATTATTACCACTCATCTCTCCCGATTTATTATCGATTGTGGCCTAAAAAATTTTTTTGGCAAGTTCTATTTTAGTTATTTGAATAAGTTCGCTGATCTTTTTTTTTTTTTTTTTTTTTTTTTTTTTTTTTGTTCTCCACCTTTTCATGCTGGTTTTACGGGCTCTAATCTAAAGGATGTTCTAAGGAGAAATGACGGTTATTTCTACTCAAAGATCGCACCACGAGGTACTGGAAATTCAAATCCTTTGAACTTGACATTGAGAGAAAGTCATGGTCACTACTCCCCTATGTGCCTTCATTATACGTGTGGCCAGGTTTTCGAGTGAGAAAATATATAATATTTTGGATGAATATTTCTCCTAGTTTAGATTTTTTTTTTTTTTTTTTTTTTTTTTTTTTTTTTTTGCATTAACTATATCAGCACTATCAAATTGGTATTGATAATCATGAGAGAAATCCAATTCCAGTGAACACTCTTTTTATAAAGAATTTTCAGTACTCTCTTACTTTTGCCCCCGTTATTTTCAATTTAAAAAAACCTGGATTTCCCTGTTTTCAATCTCGTCTGTTCACTGAATCTGAGGGTGTACGGCCAACTATAGGGCTGTAGTAGTTATTTCACGTCTATGGCTATGAGTTTCGATAAATTGAATAAATTGTTGCTACTTAGCAATAAACGTAAATCTTTGCCAAAATTTGCCATCGAAATAAGAAATCTCTTAAGAATCGTTTTATGAAAGGATTCTTTAGCGAGAAAGCGTGCCTTGAAACAAATTGAGAAGAAGCATCTCTCGCGAATCTCGCTCTAGAATAGAAAATTGTGCTTCAGAATAGCACAGAATAAAAAAGCTGTGAGTGTGTAAGTCATCTGTTATTATATTAGATAGCAAACATTATGTTAACACATCAATTAAAGCATCATCTTAAGGTCAAAGCTAACTCCTAATAGTCTTAAAGTAACAGTTTCACTTTACGTACCTGAATGATCATTCCACACATGCTTGAAAATAATTTAGCCAAGTTTACTCGTTTCTCGCAAGCCCGTCAGCTTGGAATAAAGTTGGGCGCTTAAATAAGGACACGGCAAATAGCCCCCCTTTGAAAGAAAAGCCTGTTCTTATAGTTTAACGCGGTGGACTTCCTGGGTTTAATGGACAAAACAAATACATTTGGCATAAGTCTTGAAGGAATGGTTTTGCGTCAAATAATAGCGGATCAGTAATATCCGACTTATTCCCGCACAGTCTCTTCCTTCCTTTCAAACCACTTGTTGCCATTTCCTAATGAACCTACGAGCAGCTTTTATTTAATCTTATTGAACGCGTTCCTCAGGTCGCCGGCCATCAAAAGATGCTTCGCCATGAGAAAGGTTTTCTGGGTCATTCGATGTGAACACACACTGGGCTCGTATCTCTAGCCGTCATTACATCATGTGGGGATCTTTTTAATAGACACTGTAAGACTTATTTCTAGTGCCGATTGACTAAACGTTTGAATCATTAACCAATAAAAGCCTATGACACCATTATTCCTTTTTGGAGAAATATTTGACTTGGGATTTTTAACTACGCGTTACACCATGTGGGGACACGAACAAATTTACGAAGGCACGACTGTACAAATAAAACGCCGACGTGAGCTCGGAATCCCATTCCGGTATCAACGATAAACTTCCGGAAATGCTCGTGACCTAACAAAGCACGTGTGAGCCGACAGATACGTGGAGAAAGTTTTCTTTATGGAAGTGTTTTTCTATTTTAGTTGAAGGATAACGTGCAAAAATAGATGATGTGATAATACAGAGGTGAGTCATGACCGTCTATAGACAATCTCTAGATATTACGGCGAATAAAAAACTTATTAACATAAATTTATTTCCCCTATAAAAAATTATGGAATTTTTTCCCTCTTTGCCGACCTCATTTTCAACATACTATGTTCCTTATTTATTCTATGTATTTCCAATTTTCTTCGGTTTGATTATTCTTCATAGCTATTGCGAAAATCAAGCTCTTTTGGACTATGTATATTTATCGGATCAGGAATTTTCTTAACCTTAGGAATTTTGACACTTACAGACCAAAGCGCTCCGGATTCAATAATGATACTTGAACCGCGCCGAAACGTGTGAACTGAGACGTAGCTGTTATCAAATTCGATCTCAAAGACTTTTGTCGTGGATTTTGACATTTGTGCAGCAAAAGGAGAGAAGAGGAGACAGAGAGAGATAGAGACAGACAGAGAGAGAGACAGAGAGAGAGAGAGAGAAACGCTTAATAGTATTCGAATTAGATTAATCATTATATTATACATCATACAAGAGATAGGGATAAAGAGAAAAAAAGAGAAGAGAAGAGAAGAGAGAGCCGCACTTTCACACATCTTTCAAACCTTGCGGTGCTTTTAATATCATTGATATCCACTCCCTGCCTTCTTTATATCTTCTTATAATCATCACATAAGTATTTTGTCTAACTCCCACATGGTAGAGGATAATAGACGTTTTTAAAGCTTATCCTGGCTTAAGTCTTAAGTAATGTGGGAAAATGTAACTTTGTAATTTAGCATAAACTATCCAGTACTGTTACTAATTTTGCATGAATTGCTTCATGGAATTGCCGGTTAGTCTTGAGAGAAGAGAAAGCAGTGTTCCTATCGGCAAGTTATTTGAAAAAAGGATAAATAAATAAAGTAGAGAGGAGAACGAGAAGAACAGAAAGAGCAGGGGGGGGGGGGGGAATGAAGAAGTCACTGAACAAGATCACTTATTTAATTCAGTATTGTTTAAGATATTCGAGTTCACTGTCATAAAATACAAAATAAACTACGATTAGAAGAAGAAGAAGAAGAAGAAGAAGAAGAAGAAGAAGAAGAAGAAGAAGAAGAAGAAGACAACAACATTGACATCAAGAAAAGAAAACCAAAAAGGGTAAAAATGGCAGGTTTTCAAATACATTTGAGAAACTTTATAACTCATATTTCTACAGGTTTCAGGAATCGTTTTGTTTTTACGTCCATTATGATAAGATACTCTGCTAGATAACAAAGAATGCCGCTTCCCCTTCTTACGACAACAAGTGCTTTTGATTTGTTTGTCAGTTGTAATCCTAACGTTATTCATAGGAATTCGACCGGATATTCCGAGTCTTAAAGAAATCCGTTTAAATTGTTTATGTTAGTGTAAAGAGGTATAATAAATATTGATGGCGGAGCATTTTCTTGTGTTATATAACTCTGGCTCGTCGCCTTTTTGTGTTCCAAGGTCGGCATGAATCGTGATAACAGCACCAGTTATCATCAATTATATAACAACCTTTGACAAATTGTCGAGAGCCACACATGTTGTGACTGATCTCCCGCCATTTATCCCACGAACCGAAGCCTTATCTTTTTGTTGAGTTAACGCCGGTGGATACTGAGCGCCCGCCCACCAAGAAAAAAACACGATTGTCGGACGACACAAGACGACGCAAGACGACACCTTACATGTCACGCAATCAACATAAGCTCTCATAAGTAAAATTTGCTGAAAATAACAAAAAAAATAGACTAAAAAAACCTGGAGATTGCATTAAAATCACATCAATTATATGACCAACGTTTTCAAACCGACTTTTCAAGATTGGTTTAGCGAATTATTACACTAGCGTCGTAGCTGAATAGAGCTATAAACTTTTCGTGAAACAGGGTCTTACATAACGGAAACATTCAATAGACTTTCCTCAGTAGGATGCCATCTTGTTCGTGTGTGACTCTCAACACCAACGAAAAACACGCGATGCTAGACACCTGCAAAGTGGCTCAGAGGTCTGATCGGTTTGGCCGGTGCGAATCATTTGAAAATCCCACATCTAAGGACGGTTCTGTTAGCGCGTTTCCTTTGACATTCGATCCGTTTCGGAAGCCATTTGTTTGGTATGGTTTGATTTCTCTCCAGACAGTTATCAGCTGCCATTTGATTCGTCGATCATAATCGTGCTCGCAGCTGTTTCAGTAATAGCTATAATTTTTTGGGGTTTTTGTTATCTACATTTTGCATTATATTTTCAGACTTCAATTAGGAGCATATTAATTGAATTCATTAAACTCGGGCTTCCTGATTCTTTAATTTTTTTTTAATTCGGAAAATTAAAGAAACTAAAGAAAACTAGCACGCAAAAAACGCACACAAATTCTTAAAATCTCTAACAAACTTAACATACACGAGGGAACCGGATTTAATATAGTTCCGCCGGCTATTTTTATCAAACAAGCACTAAGAAAAAAATGCATGGGGTTTTGAGTTGGAGTATAATATCACACGAACACCAAGAAAAAATGCATAAATATTTCTCACGATTCTTAAAATGTGATTAACAAATGGAATGGTCGTTCGCTGAAATTTGCTCATAATATTTTTATAGTTTATTTGTTAGTTATTTTATTATCTATCGAGATTTAGTTATGTAAGATCTTAATATTGATTCAAGATAATCGAAGAAAAACAACGAACTGAGTGAATGGCTTGGTAGTACGCCCATGTGCTCTGCACATGCTCAATTCGTACACTACAAGCTGAGCGGAGAAACAATGTTAGCCAATCAGAATCGAGAAAAAATTGCAAGACTTTCTAGGGCACCAAATAAAGAAAAAAATATTTAAAAAAGGTTTTATAAAATAACATAACGACAAAAAAACAAAAAAAAACAAAAATAAAAACATAACGAAAAGAAATAGAGGATATTACATGGGCGCGCGGAGATACGAAATTTATCTTCGAGTGTTGAAAAGATCTCTCACAAGTATGAAAGTATGTTTTGGCTTTTTCAGGCAATTCTTTCCGTGTATTTTTGAATAGCCATCGCAATGGTGTTATTTTCACGTGTGAAGATATCAATTTTTCGAAATAGAGAAAAATAGATATTTCATTGGTAATTATATAATAAATGATAATAACAATAATAAAAGAGTTTTGTAAACTTTTTATTAGGTATTTAAGGCCACGTATTTGGTCAAAGCTTGATATGGATCTAAGATCATCAATTAGTATTAAATTTTTCAAAAGGAAAAATAGAAAAATGGACCTAGATAAGCTTTTAGATGATACTAACTGTTGCAAAATGTGCACCTCCTGAATCGACTACTATTTATTCTTAATTAATTAATTATCTTTATTATCTATATATTTTATATTATAAATTCTTAATATATCTAAATTTTATTATCATATATATAAATAGATGTAAGTATAGCTTTTTTATATTTTACTTTATATATCATATTATATTTTTTATGGTATTTTTTTCTCATTTCTTTTTTATTTTGTGTCCTCAATTATTGTAGAAGCTAAATACATTGACACCTAAATGAAGTTTATTACTATTAATATTATTATTATTGTTATTATTATTATTATTATTATTATTATTATTAAATATTTGGAACTCGTAAATCGACAAAAGAGTCAATTCACGGATGTCAAGTTCGTCAGTCTATCCATCAGCACCCTTGGTGTCTTCTCCAACAAATCATCAGAGTTTGTAGAAATGATGCACGAATTAGGTTTAGAGAAAAAGCAGTAGAATTATATATTTAGGAGCGTAACGAAAATCATCATCAGATCCACTTATTACATTTTTTGTTGTCGTAACAAAGCATGGGATAATCCTGAATTGATAAAGTTTTAGTTTTGTGAATTTTCAAGAGTTCCTAAAGTCATATTCGAGTAGTCAATTGTAAATTGTCTTTAAGTAGAGAGATTTATAATTGCTGTAAAAATCTTAAAAATAAAGTTTTCATTATTATAATTATAATTATTATTATTATTATTATTATTATTATTATTATTATCATCATCATTTTGTATCTTCATTGCAATGGCGAACATGTTTTTATAGTTCGTTGGCTAATTTTTGCAAGCTTCATCTTCAACGCAGAAAAGGATCCAGGATTATCCCATGATGCATTGAGAGTAAAATTAATATTTTCGCAATTGAAAAAAATAATTGTTCTTAAGTAGATTGTATGTCATACCTTGTAGCGTTATCTATTTTCTAAATCCTTTAAGAAATTTCAGAGATGTACTCGTCAAAATACTGGCGCCGTATATTTGGAGTACTTTCAGGTTCAGTACAGATTTCATTAAATGCTAAAGCAATACCTTAGTATTGATGTTTTTAGTAGTAGAAGTATATTTACGAAAAAGATGCACTTAAACCGATTGAAATCAATATTTCCTGTGCTGTGATTGGTTCTCGAGAACAAAGGAAGATACCGGAAGTAAAAAATTACAGTACTAGGGAAAATAAACAAGATGGCGTCTCGAATTAAGTACACCAAAAAAGCCTGTAGGGCCGGATTTTTCAAAGTTTTGCCGGTTTTGTAATGGAAATTGTATTGATGTCCATCCAATAGATATTTTCGGAGTTAATTTAACTGAAAACCATCTTCAAAACCTAATTTTCCAAGCGCAAATCCACATGCTCGTTGCCATTTTGAATTTACCTATTCTGTCAAAATGCGCATGTGCGAGAAACCAAGAATCTGGGTCTTCCGGTTTGGAGTTTTCCAGAGCCCAATTATTTCGTCGAGCATGCGCAGTGAGAAATAAGGAACCGACACGAGTGAAAAACGTCTGCGCACGCTCTGAATCCGTATGCAAATTAGTCAAAACATTTGTAAATTGGACTTTCAAAACATGCCTGATAAATTGGACTTCACAAAATGCCAAAACTTAGTGTCCATGCTTGAAACCTAAGGCTAATTCTTTCATACTGTGTTTGTTAATACAGTATCTTGGTCTGACAATAGTATACTCAAAGAATAACTTTTAAGGTCTTACTAATTACTTTTAAGATTATTAACGGTTATGCACCAACATATTTAAACAGTTTATTAGAATCTTATACACCTAAGCGCGCTTTACGCTCTGCTTCTAAGAAGCTATTGATAGTTCCTAAATCATTTACATCTACTTATGGCGATAGAGCATTCTCCATCGCTGCGCCTAAGCTCTGGAATAACCTACCAGAAATAATAAAAAATGCTGAGACTGTTAAACAGTTTAAATCTTTAGTTAAAACATATCTTTTCAAAGAAGCTTTTGACTGATCTATTGCGTCCTTACGAAATACAGATTATGCTATCTTATTATGCTATATTAACTTTAACCCTATATTTGTTTTAACCACACTTTTATATTAGCTATATATTAATTAATTTGTTTTAGATTATCATTATTATAACATTTTAGTCTAGTTATCTATCTATATATATATATATATATTATAATTCTTATGTCTTAATTATAGTTTATTTGTGATACACATTGTAAACGCATTGAGGCGTAGCGAAATGCGTCATAAAAGATGTAAATTAAATGTAAATTACTCTCGAACTTTTTTGTATACTTGGAGAAAACAAACATTTATTTTCTCACTCATTTTCAAAATTCTCAACATCAACAAACAAGTTGTCTTAACAGGAAGTCAGAACCTGATGGCTTGGGTCCGATTCTATTGATTTTTCTCGCCCCAGTATTTCTCGGTCGTGGGCTTCTGAGGCCCTAGAGCGAGAGGATCTCTGGGGTCCTTACCATTTACCAGGAAAAACTGGAAGTTCCAGTTGTAAAACAAATGGTATGTATCCTTCCGACCGAAAAGTTCCCAGTGAAACTCGGTCTTGATTGATGTAATCCACTTTTCCCGCTCTTTTCGATTCTTCCGATAGACGCGTGTACCATTTATCGAAAATCAAAAATTCCCGCTCTTTCCTTACAATTAGCGAATGAATTTCTAACCAGGTAGATTGGATTAAATGGTAAGTACCCCTGGCAATACCATAGGCTACAACTATGAAATGATTAGTCAAACTACAATTACTTCAATAAAAGATATCGACGAATATTATATATACGAATCTTATAAAAAGCCGTTAGATAAACTCAATGGTTAATTACGCGTTTCCCATTTCACTGGTAAAATTGAATAAAGTTTAAATCTAAATAGTTTTTGAAATTTGTGGTCAATCAGCCGTTGAGGTTTGGTAGCACAAAATAGCGGCTTATGAAATGTGACGTAATACCACATGGCTTGTGCGAACCTTCACATAATGGCGACTATTACGAATTAGAATAATCGTCATAAATGATTTTTCTAGATGTAACTCTTTGAAATGAAAGGGCATTCTAACGTAGATAGCTTTTTGTTAGTCTTGAAATCCAGTCAAAAAGCTTTGAAAAGATATGAGGATTTAAAAAAACGCCATGCATTAGGATAAAGGTCTTTAAAACAAACTGATAAACATTACGCAGATGAAGGTTCACACAGGAAAATGTCTCTTCTTTAAAATAAATAAATAGAAGTATTGAAATGCAAATTAAACGAGAAGAATTGTAACCAAGAGAGAAAAAAATAAACTATAAATGATATAAATAGCATCGGTGGATATCAGTTCTGCACATGCGGATGAACGGAAAATTACTTCTAGAGGCAATGAAGTGTAAGTAAGGAAAGATTTATTTGTGTCGCTGTTAAGTCCTCAATACCTTCAATGTGTGCGTATTAATGGTTAAGTAATCCTACTAATAGCTTAACAGTCCTGTATAAATAGCGAATTGATACGCTGTGTGATGTGGTGCTGTGCAAGGCTGGTTTTACTCGCATCGTTTGGCTTAAAAAACTGCGAACATCATCTCAATAGTGTCAAAGTACTAGGATGAAGAATTGTTTGAACGAGCTGAACTCTTATCTTTTGGTTTTTATCTTCACCTCACGAGCCATTCCTGGACCTTTTCACTTTATACAGTATCTTTACTTTGTATAAGTTAAATTTACTTCTTCTGGAAAATATAAAAGCTTTGAAAGCCCCACGGCTGTTACCGAAATCATGTAATAATGAGTCTCGTTTCGTTGCATTAATAGTCTTAGTAAGTAGGTATGAATCACGGCCACAAGATAAGAGAAGAGACGAGAAGGGACGAGAAGAGAAGAGAAGAGAAGAGAAGAGAAGAGAAGAGAAGAGAAGAGAAGAGAAGAGAAGAGAAGAGAAGAAAGCTAGGGAAGAGAAAAGAAAATGAGAAAAAGAGTAATGTGAATAACAACAGCAACAGTAAGTCAAAGCCAGTTAAGTGGGAAAACACTATACTAAATTAAATATTATATATTCAGTATCAAAACAAACAAATTTACCCTATAGCAATAATAATAATAATAATAATAATAATAGTAATAATAATAATAATGATAATAATAATAATAATTACTGAACTTAAGCAAAGGTTACATATGCTTGTTGTGTGTGGTATGAGCGATGGTCAAAGGCTTCCTTGCCAGATATATAATATAAATGGTATTACAGAATCACCTCATTGTTAAGCAGTTAATATATTAACAGTCAATCTTTCAACACAAGATTTTCTCTTTTTCTACTTTGCAGCATGTTTAAAGAAATCAAATGATTTACCGACAAACGATCAACTAGTTGTACGCGGTGTTTGTCTTGGAGATTATCTCTCTTGTGGATAAACCTCTTTGGGCATTCTTAGCATGGATATCATACTGCAATCGGAAATTCGCTGCGAAATGCCCTGATGCAATTTTCATCGACCTTCAGTTATTATTTACCTTATTTGTTTGCACATTTTTACCACACACACACAAAAAGAAATCAGACTTAAAAGCTTAGTTACTAGTGTTAGCTAACCCGTTTGGAAGACGCTTCTTTCGTGGGACAAGTTGACACTGAGAAGAAAACATAGTCGTGCGATAAGTACAGCAAACGAAGATTTTTATGGAAACCCACCTCAAAATCTGAGTATTTTTTTAACCCGAAACAACACGAGTTTATAATGAAGCTATTACGAACAAAGCGTTGCTCTAAACCCTTTGATTGATATATATGCTTCACGGACTTTCTTCCATTCCTTTCTTCTATTCTTCAGTATATGGTGAGGTGATAATTACAAACACCTCTCATGTAAGCTCAAAATTCTTATGCAAAATGAGCTGATAAAATTTATATTTTGATATTTTTCAATTCCAAACTATCTAAGTGTCTGAAAGCCGGAAAATAAGGAAATACTTGAAAGGTACAAATTGTAATAAAAGTTTTTGATTGAAGATATATCTTAACTTTATTCAGGTCAGATGGATTTTTTTTTTCTGGTTTAACTACACTGTATCCTTCGAACTTTGATTGAAAAAACATTGGTTTAACTGAAGTCTTCTTCCCCTCACAGTAGGCATTCCAAAGTCCACGTTGACCACCATCAAACAATACAATAGGTAATGCTTGAGTCGAAGCTTGTAGGTATTTAACCACAACATGTGATTTCTAAGTCGAGAAGTCCGTAACCGATAGATACAAGCAGATGTATGTGTATTTGTTTACATTTTATATTATTATGTTAATATAATACTTCCAATAAAACAATAAAAGTAGAAACAAAATCCCAATCAGGACGTATTTACCAATATTTGACGCTTGAAAAAAATTCGCCAATAAAAATTCTAGAAAGCATCACGGTCGTGGCAAGGCACCGCGATCGAATACGGCACCAACTTTTTCACAGTCATACGAAACTTTTGACTTTACCCTTAACAAGTTTACATTGTGATATACGGAAAATGACTCTTAAAAATTACTGGAGAAAGACTGAAAAAACAAATATGATGATCACAAACGTGAATGAATTAAGCGTGCAGTGGTGGTCAAAAAGTAAAATGTATTTCGAGTTAACCACTACTACTTTTTGTGAAGAATGTACGATTAGAATGGCAATTGACCAAAATTATGTATGAAATCTGCTCTATATACTTCGATCATTGCAAGCAAGAGTAATCTATAAAGCCGTGTATACAAACACATCATGTATCATCTAATGATTCTCATGTCTGTTTTAAAATCAAACGAGTGAAGTCAACAGAACCTAATAAAAAATTTGCATTAGATATATCTAGTATTAATGATAATAATGCATTATTAAGTCTCTCCTTCATTTTGAATTCATTTTGTCAACTAGCTCTCGTGGTATGTATAGCATCTTTATAACAGAGGGTACTTTAATAATGCGAGAAAGATCGAATTGTTTTTGAATCTTCATTTTTGTTATTAAAAAACTACCAACGCTTTACGCTTTTTTCATCGGATTCAAAAATTCGTTAATAGTTACCTTAGAACGCCTTAATTTTTCTGCCGTCGATTCTGCGTTTGCCATAGCACTGCACAGACCTTGCTTCATACACACTGTTTAGTATTTTCATATGGTAGCAAGCCTTCCGTATCCTACGTTCAAAGTGCGTGTAGTGTAGATCAACACGATACGTTCGGCAAACTACAACGGGATAGACTCGACTGATGACAAAATCGGATTTAAGATAACTGACAAAATTAAGCTTAATTCTCACAAGATTTGGGTATTGAATTCTAAGGATCTGAGCGCCCTACAGCTGTGCAAGGTAATAGACTGACCGACAGCGTAGGAAGACTGAAAACTGCAATAGCATTGGGCAGTCAGGGGACTCAAGACAAATAACAAAATGTCAAGCAAGAAAACAGCAAAAACGGCGCGTGAAGTTTTGTAAAAACACTTTAAAAAATTCGGCTTTTTGACTTGCAGTTTTCATTATGAGTCAAAGCGAAAGCGTGTGTTGTCTTAGCCGGTCGTCAGTTCTCTTGGTTTGTTAACTTTGGTTATAAAAACGGAAATTCAAGCTCTCGTCCGGCCTTTGTGGTAGATAATCCCACTGAGCCAAGATGTGTTGTTGGGTACATCTGCAGGAGATTCGCGTTTGAAGACTGAAGGTCGAGCATTTTTCGGCGGGTTACTTTGTAATCAGAATATTTACTCATGGAAGGTCGATCGGATGTGCTATAAAATAGCTTTTACTAGATCTCGCCAAAGTAACTGCACGCGATCGATGTGGATGATCTAACAAGTGTTGGTGCATGTCACATGACAATGGAAGACGCGGTGTGTCATACAATGGTTGGTAAGGGTCCGTGTAAGCCGATTGATGACTGAGCTATCAACACAAAATGCGAAAATGGCTATACACTCAGGTATGTGTATATTCTTCTGAAAAATGAAAAAATAAACACAGAAATGAAAGCTCTGCGCATGTTCCAGAACTGAGATTCACAAACTGAGATGTACGATTAAGCAATACACTTATATACACTAATATTTTACCATTTAACCTGCCCAGATTAGTTTGACTATTCGTAGCTTGATGGATACATGTTATCTTAAATAAATGCAATTTGTAATAACTTCCAACTCTTCTGAGAGTAAACTTAATGAGATTGCGTCTAATAACCGCGGGTATCCCGCAGCTAATAACTAAGTAACTATCTAATTTTTCAGCCGCTGTCTAGACGAAATGTTTACACGTAGATATCAACTTGGCTTAGGCGATAATCAACTAGCTAAAACTAATTTAAAAGGAGGCGTGCCCGACCGTCGATTTTGATTTAATTTTCTAATTTCTCTTTCGATGGTGGTGGTAAAGAGGTATTGCGCAATAAATAATGTTTGACATGAAAAACGTGGTTAAATAGCTGAACTAATCTAATGAACTATCGCCACGTTTCCTGATCAAAAGAAATGACATACCCTGGTTCATTGTGAAGTCAAGAAGGGCTTACTCTAGCACTTTTGTATTGATAGTATTCCCCGAGAACTAATGGCGTGGACGTTGCAAATAATGATAAAATGTCTGTAGGAAAGCACAAATAAACCGCCTGATGTCAGCGTAAGCCAAACCACATCGAGTTTGAGTCAAACGGTGTTGGGGCTAGTGTGGTTTGAAGGATTTGTTTGTTTTGTACGGATAGGGAAAGAAAAGTTAAACTTCCTGAGACCATACTTGATTGAAAATTTCATCTTTCTTTCCATTTTCTGCACTTCTTCTAAGCCACATCTTCCGTCCAAAATCTTGGATCTTTTAATCGTCTTGAAATGAAGCACCTCGCTTAGGGACGGACCATTAGATTTTCGAGGGGTGGGGGGGTGGGCAAAAATAAAAAGTAAAAAAAAGATCGAGCACAGCTTTAAGGAGTGAAAAAAAATCGTGCATAAGAAAAGTGTCAGGAAAAAAATCCAAATTATGTCCAAAAAAAATTCCTACACAGCCATGAGGAGTAAAAAAAATGTCCTGCACAAAATAAATTGTCCAATCCCCCCCTCATCAAAAATCTAATGGTCCATCCCTTAACCAAGCATTGATCAATGTTTAATGTCTCTACAAAAATTGCGCTGCCTATAATACTTTGCGTCTTGGGGGTTACACCATCATCATCATCGTCATCCTGTGTGGCACGTAGGGCCAAACACGTTGGGGGCTTACCAAGCTAGCAAAATGGCGTCGTGCGGTGTAATATGTTAATTCTAAAATAACAGTTATAATCTTGCGTTCTGTTTGGTTGGTGGGAGCGCGTGCTTTATGGGAGTATACAGCACGCAATTTACTTTCAGTTGCCTCATTTCTATCCAAAATAATGTGTTTTGCTGAGTGTTTTGTTTACAAATACACGCATGCGCTCACTGTACAATGAACGAGAAATTTTCAATACTGGATAAAGTTTAAGGGTAAGGCTACGATAATTTATTTAACTCCAATAATACGTGGAGTGTTCACCCAACCAAGCTAGCTTGGGTAGCCTGTGTAGCCTGGGGTAGCCAGTTAAAAGTTTTGAAAACACCACGCAAATTTCCTTGAAAATTTTATTCAACGTCAAAACTACTCAAAATATTATATTATTATTGATTGATTATGATAAATGTTTTTTTTTTGGAGGCTGCTCCAAGGGGTGGAGTGCCCCTTCACACTTTAAAGTAGGAGTCCCATTGATCTCATTGGTTTGGGTTACCTGTGGTATTGAGCCAGCGGATTCCCCTACGGGACAAGGGAGTCGACAAGGGATCATATTATGGCGGCCAAATTTCGTCTCTTTTTATCAACAAACGTCTTTTTAAACACGAATAACTTACGTTATTCCGTAAGACTCTGCTCATCTCTAACCCAGACCAACAGTTTACGTACCAGCAGAGCAAATAACCATATATCGTATTTGAATACCGTGAAAATGGCTTCGTATACCACAGGGAAGTCTGGTGTAGTAGATCTGTCTGGTATTTACCCTCCAATAGTAACACCGTTTGATAGTAATGAGGACGTATACGATAAGGGACTGCAAGATAACATGGAGATGTGGAATTCTATTCCTTTTAGAGGTAGGGTAGCTTGGTTTTGTTGGTATTTAGAGTTTTTGCTAGAGTACAAACACTATAAGTGTGTAACATAAATACCACTAAATACTGCTAAATACTGCTAATCCTATTGTTTTCTATTGTTTAATTAGCACTATTTACTACTAAACAGTGCAAAGTGTTGCACACTTTTAGTGTTTGTACTCTATTATATCAAGAACATAAATTATTAGCATATTTAACGTGGTTTTTTTTTTGCCCGGGGGGAGGGGGGGGGGTACTCAGCTATGTTCACTATACAGGTACAAGCCAGTATGGTTTTCAGCGATCTTGCTCTGGAACAGGGTATGAATTTCTGGGATTTTACTCTGGAACAGGATCAGGGTTGAGAGGGCTCAGCAGCACATCCCTACCCTAAATGGGAAAGAGTACCCATGCAGAAACTTGCCATGTTTAAGGGTCCACTCATTGTTATTATTTGTATTTTTGGGGAGGGGAGATGTGGGAGAAACAGGTAAACTTCTATTTTATTTGCCTTCCCCCCCCCCCCCCCCCCAAAAAACCCTCTGTAAATTTTGTACATTCATGTAGATTAGTCTGTATTTGAGGGGTTTTATAAGATTTAAAAAATTAAAACACACTAAACAAAGTTCATCAAATTGCTTTCTACATGTATACTGTACTGTACTGTATAATTTTTCAAAAAAATAATTTTGACCCTAATAGATAAAGAAAGTTACATGTACTACTCTCCCCCTCCCTCCCAATATGGTTTACAATACAAAGTATCCCCCCATACCTACCCCCTCGTTTAATGTAATAACTTCTCCCCATTTGAAAAGTCTATTCTGTCATCCCAAGTAAAGCAATTTCAGATTCCTTAATGTCTTGAAAATATGAGGTTTTAATTCATTAATAACAGTCACCCCCCTTTACTTGAATTCCTGTAAACACCCTTTGCAATAGTCACCCCACTTCTAAAATCCTTGATCCATTCCTGACTATATCCTGTGTTACTTAAGGTAATTCCCATATTGACATATAAATTGACATATTTGGAGAGCATCTAGCAAAAAAACGAGAATTGTGACCCCATCTTTTTATTGCAGTTTTTAAATGTCCATAACATAATTAATGTCCATGCAAAGTTTCAGGACAAAGTTTTTGGCAAAATTTCTTTCAAGGGAATTACCTTAAAAGCTAACTTCTCTGATGCTCATGCACTGAATCACAGTTCAGACATGTGCATTGCTTATTATTTATTGCTTATATATATCAAATAGAATTGCATAAAATCAGATATTTGTATAGGTAATAATATAGTTTCGAGTGCAATTTGGAAATAATTTACACGAGTTTATTTTTGAAAGAGCTTTCAAATTCCTGAGAACGTCCAGAGAAGGAAGGCTGTTCTGTAACTATGGCAACTGCTATAATCTGATTGGCTAATTCAATTTTTATTGTTTTTTTTAGCCAATCAGAATCCTGAAAATTTGTAATCTGCACTGGTATTACGGAGTTTTTGCACTGGTATTTCATTTGAACTGCACTGCCGTCAGCCAATCAAAATTGAGTAAATTTTTCATGTATGCTAGTAATGAGGATAGTTGAAGTCATAATTTGTTGGGTTTTGCAGGATATGTCGTCCAGGGATCTAATGGAGAGTCTGCATACATGCGTCCAGAAGAGAAGGTTGAATTAGTACATAAAGTGAGACAGCTTGCTCCACAAGACAAGCTTATTCTAGCTGGTTCAGGCTGCGAAGGTAAATGCTCCAGTTAAATTGCCTAGACAGGGTTTATTCTCAGGCTTTCAAATGTTATTGATATGACCCTGAAATATAACCATCATGGTGGATCAAACTCAAAGCACAGTTAAATGCTTTGAAAACTTGAAAACTCCTTGAATATAATTCACGTTTTCAAGGGCACTTGAAAAGCTCTTGAATTTTATGATTTTAGCGAAACTCCTTGAAAACTCCTAGAATGTTTGCTTTGATCATTACTTGCATGGTTCTGAAATAGATCTAGTCAGAAAGATTGGAAAATCTGAAAGTCGGACATGTGCAACCACCATGTAAAACCTTGGCATATTTAGCTGCACATACTCCTTGAAAGTTCATTTTTGGGTCCTTGTATGCTCCTTGAATAGTCCTTGAATTTTAAGTGGTTACCTCAGCACGAACCCTGTAAATTTCTTAAATCACAGATCAAATTGGAATTTAGCTCATTGTTAGGTTTAGCTGAGGGGAAAACTAGAGAACTTGGGCTAGAAGAGGCTAAAAGAGCTGCATGTAGACCATGGCAATGCTATGGTAATACAGGCTGTAGGTAGATTGCAGGCACTAAATCTGTGAACTATAATTAGTACTAATTAGTACTATTTCATACAGAATCCTTTGTTTTCTATTGTTTATTTATTACCATTTAGTACTAAAAGTTAGTATTTGTTTCATGGGTTTAGTGCGTGCACTCTACTGTAATAAGCAATAGGTAATAAGACAGTGATAGGAGATAGGTTTTTCCAAGATACAAGAACAGCTGGAATTACTTGTATGTGATTATTCTTGTCAATAACACAGACGTTGCTGTTAAGTTATTCAGTGTTGTTCGTAATTAACAAAACCATTTAAAATATCACAATTATTTGTGTTTAGATACATGCCAACTGTGCCTTCCAGTCATGCAATCGCCAATCACTGATCGTCATTTGCCGCTTGCCCCTGCAACGTTTTTTGAAGTAGCTGTATTTATTGTCACAGCTGAATGTTTCTCTTGTTACATTACAGTACAGAGACATAAGCAGCCATTTATAATGCTTTTATAAAATATTATTGAATGATTTTGCGCGAGCGTGTCTCTGTCCTCTGATATAAACACGGTTAAATAAGCCAGCCAAATCAGAGTGCACATTAAATCTCAAATATTTTATAATTTGTTATATTCTCTACTTTCACATCCCTATAATCCTTTGCGTCTCTGGGGGGGGGGGGGGGGGGGGGGGGGGGTAACCAGAGGGTAAAAACCCACTTATTTTGCTGAAGGCTGATCAAACAATGTTGCCAAAAATAAAATGAAGAAGTAAAAACAGAAAAAGATAGAAGCTTGAAGACGTTTAAGGTACATTTTAAAAACTTTTTCGTAAGTCAATACATTTTCTGTAAGACAACAAAACTCTTGATGATCTGTACACGTAAAAATAACTTGGAATAAACTGATAATCAGTATTGTACAGATAAAAGCAGGTATAATATAAATCCAATTAAGAAACCTTTCAATTTGGGACAGTTTTTTGATTGGTTATCCCCAAAGATGCAAGGCATTATGAGGATGTGAAAGTAGAGAATATACACAGTATTTTGTTATTAGGTCTTTTGTATATCATTTAAACCTTTTGATGTTCTAACCTACATTTAGTAACGAGAGATACTATTGAGATGACCAGGAAAATGGCTGATGCTGGTGCTGATGCAGCTCTTGTAGTAACCCCCTGCTTTTTTAAAGGCAGCATGACCGCTGATGCTTTGGTAGCCCATTATATCAAGGTATGGATAATTAGTCCACAGGAAGCCCATACACTACACACATATTCTAACTGTAATCTCTAATGTAATGGCTTTTATCTAAGTCACATAGGAATTTTATTGTCAGGCACAAAATGACTCACCTATTGATTGATTAACTGAGTGATTGATTGACTGTTTGATTTATGGGTTCCTGGTGATAGACTGACTGACTGAGTGCGTGCACAGGCCGATGGTCTGTCTGGCCAACTGTCACTAACCAACTAACTGACTGACCAAAGACCTGATAGATTGATTGACTGAATAACTAATTGGTGTTGTTGGTTAGCTATTGATTGATTGATTGCATGACTGATTGATTGATTGATTGATTGCATGACTGATTGATTGATTGATTGATTGCATGACTGACTGACTGATTGATTGCATAACTGACTGACTGATTGATTGATTGCATGACTGACTGACTGATTGATTGCATAACTGACTGACTGATTGATTGATTGCATGACTGACTGATCGATTAATTGATTGCATGACTGATTGATTGATCAATTGAATGATTGATTGATATTTCTAGGTAGCAGACAATTCCCCAATTCCAGTGATATTGTACAGTGTTCCTGCCAACACTGGGATTGACATGTCAGCAGATGTTGTAATCAAACTCTCCTCACATCCAAACATTATTGGTGTCAAGGACAGTGGAGGAGATGTAAGATCAAATGTTATTGTGTAATACTATGAATTATATTTTAGCTAATCTTTGAAGGATAGATCCGAGGGGGTTAATTGGGTGGCTGCTCATTCTCCATTCAAACTCTGTTTCAACTTAAAAAATATGTTCAACTCTCGCCTTGTGGAGACCCCAATATTATGGACACCTCACTATTGCAGAAAGGAAAATCAGCAAAATCTTGACAAAGAAATGACCATCATTAACTCTCGCTATTGTGGATGACCATCATTAGGGACATCAAGTGATGATCCTGAGGTTGTTTGCTGTAACAAGAGTTGACTGTAACAATGAAGAGCATCCAAACAGTTGCTTTCTGCCAACGTACATGACAAAGAAGTTAGAATAGTTTTCCATTTAAAAATGTACTTCTCCATTTTAAAAAATTAATGTACTTTAGAAAGTCATTTTGCCAACCAACCAGCAGGATTATTCCACATCTGAACCAATCAGGATTAAGTATAATGATTTTTAGTTAATATGTGGACTTATACAGCGTATAGACCAATCACTGGATTGCCATTTAATATGATATATCACACTTAGGCCTAGGGCAAACGTTGAACTTTCCATGCACCAAACTTAACTACATCAAAGAATGCCGCCTCATTATCACCTGATATCCATTGTTTTTAATGAGTTCGGTGCATGGAAAGTTCGACGTTTGCCCTAGGCCTTACACACTATTTACCAACATGAAAACTTTTCTATCCATTTTTTTCGATACTATTTTCAAATAAAATATTTATAAATTCACCCTTGATCTGTCATTAAATGTTGTTGAGAATGATGAGAGGATGTCATCGAAACGTCCAGCAATTCTTACGGTTATTTTCTTAATCAAATGTCTATCAAGATCCATACTAATAACAGGGTTCGTGCTACTCCTTAAACTCCTTGAAAACTCCTTGAATTTAATTCACGTTTTCAAGGGCACTTGAAAAGCTCTTGAAATTTATGATTTTAGCGAAACTCCTTGAAAACTCCTTGAATTTTTGCTTTGATCATTACTTGAATGGTTCTGAAATAGATCTAGTCAGAACGGAAAATTTGAAAGTCAGCCATGTGCAACCACCGTGTAAAACCTTGGCATATTTAGCTGAACATACTCCTTGAAAATTCATTTTTGGGTCCTTGTATACTCCTTGAATAGTCCTTGAATTTGAAGTGGTTACTTCAGCACGAACCCTCTAATATATTTTTTTCTTAATATTTAACTCCATTTACAGCAGCTGATAATGAAAGTAATGCTATATTTTCAGATAACAAAGATAGGATACATGATTCACAAGACAGCTGAACATAATTTCCAGGTGCTTGCTGGTTCAGCAAGCTTCCTTTTAGCATCATACAGCCTTGGTAAGTAGTATGATTATGATATATCCTACTTATATTGTATCAAATTGAGCTGATCCTCGCAGTATATGAAGCTGCAAATTGAAAATTCTGGATCTTGAACATATGAGGCTTCAAGGACACATAAGTTGGGTTTATCTGCCTGATAGGAGAGAAATATAATATGTTTATGAGAATATATATGAAATATATATTTGTACTACAGTTGTAGTGTATCAAATTGAGCTGATCCTTGCAGCATATGAAGCAAGTCTTGAAGGGGATTTGAACCGGTGCCCTGGCAATTCCGGTGCCATGCTCTAACCACTGAGCTACCAAGTCTCATATGAGACTTCAAGGACACATAAGCTAATATTGCTATATATCTTCAATTGACATTAAAAAGTATGCATATAAAGGCTCTCTCAAGGTAAAATTGAATACCACTAGACAATGGTAGCTTTCAAAGGTCTCTCTTTGATAGTGCAATTATTGCAGTCCACCTCTGTCTTAGCAGTCCTTCCTCCCAAAAATAAAAATTCTAATCAAAGATTTTGAAAATGTTACTAACAATCTTTATTATGTTGATAGGTGCTGTTGGTGGTGTATGTGCCCTGGCTAATTCACTTGGCAGGGAGGTCACTCAACTTCATCAGTTATTCAAAGAGGGGAAAATGGAAGAAGCCAAACTATTACAACATAAGCTAATCCTGCCAAACACAGCTGTAAGTCAGTAAACAGCAATCATGGACAATCTACCATACCAACCAACCAACCAACACCCACCATGCACAGTTTACAGTACCAATACCCTACCATGTACAACCAACCAACACCCTACCATGTACAACCAACCAACACCCTATCATGTACAACCAACCAACACTCTACCATGTACAACCAACCAACACCCTACCAAGTACAACCAATCAACACCCTACCATGTACAACCAACCAACACCCTACCATGTACAACCAACCAACACCCTACCATGTACAAACAACCAACACCCTACCATGTACAACCTAGCAACACCCTACCATGTACAACCAAACAACACCCTACCATGTACAACCAAACAACACCCTACCATGTACTACCAATCAACACCCTACCATGTACAACCAACCAACACTCTACCATCTACAACCAACCAACACCCTACCATGTACAACCAAACAACACTCTACCATGTGCAAACAACCAACACTCTACCATGTACAACCAACCAACACCCTACCATGTGCAAACAACCAACACTCTACCATGTACAACCAATCAACACCTTAACATGTACAACCAACCAACACCCTACCATGTACAACCAACCAACACCCTACCATGTACAACCAACCAACACCCTACCATGTACAACCAACCAACACTCTACCATGTACAACCAACCAACACTCTATCATGTACAAGCACCCAACACCCTACCATGTACAACTAACACCCTACCATGTACAACCAACCAACACTCTACCATGTACAACCAACCAACACTCTACCATGTGCAACCAACCAACACTCTACCATGTACAACCAACCAACACTCTACCATGTACAACCAACCAACACTCTACCATGTACAACCAACCAACACTCTACCATGTGCAAACAACCAACACTCTACATCCAAGGATGCTATTTACCATGTTTACGCTTACATGAAGTTTTTTTTATTATTTATTGTTGTTGCTTTTTATTGATTGATATTCAATACTACTAGGTGACTAAGACATATGGAGTATCAGGTCTAAAAGCCTCCATGGAAATGATGGGATACTACGGTGGTCCTACGAGATCACCTCTTCTTCCACTCAAAGAACCACAACTAACAGAACTCAGGAAGATTTTCAGCATTTTCGATGGTTTTAAATGATTTTTTGACATTTGATATTCCATGGGAGACTAAGTCTAAAGTATTACATATATCAGGGTTCGTGCTACTCCTTAAACTCCTTGAAAACTCCTTGAATTTAATTCACGTTTTCAAGGGCACTTGAAAAGCTCTTGAGTTTTACGATTTTAGCGAAACTCCTTGAAAACTCCTTAAATTTTTGCTTTGATTATTGCTTGCATGGTTATGAAATAGATCTAGTCAGAAAGATCAGCAAATCTGAAAGTCGGCCATGTGCAACCACATTGTAAAACCTTGGCATATTTAGCTGAACATACTCCTTGAAAATTCATTTTTGGGTCCTTGTATACTCCTTGAATGGTCCTTGAATTTTAAGTGGTTACCTCAGCACGAACCCTAATATATATCCAGCTAAACTGAAATAGTGACGTAGAAATGACGTCACTGCAAAACTGAGGTGTCCTGAAGCCTGTGAAAATTGACCAGTGAAAAAAACCTGTCCACCATTGCAATAACGATATAAAGCTCATTCGTTATTGTGTTATTTTCTGTATTGTTATCAACCTCTTATTAGCAAATGCTATTATTTTTCATTTGGTGGCTTGGAAATCTATAATTTCAAGAGGAAAAGTGACTCCTCAGTTTTGCGAATTTTCTCGATTCTGATTGGTCAACATTGATCAGCTTGATGTAGGTGAAATTACAGAATATTTTAGGAAATATTGCAACAAATTCATTACCCAGACTTTAAGTTATGAGTTAAAACTCGCATTTGAAGGTCATGAAAGGTTCAGTTTGTCGAAAATTTTCTACTCTGGTTATTAGCAGCCATTAATTAACCAGGGGTCTTTATTTTTTGCTTTCTTTGGTGCTTGGGATACCCGTGTTTTAAAGAAGGGAGCCTGGGGAGAGATCTCACTTTCCTCGTTCAATCTCTAGGTCTAAGTTTTCATTTGTCACATCACTACAGTTCTCGATATTCAGCGAATTCTGTACTTGCAACCTGTTTACTTCCAATCCTCGAACCTTCTCAATAAAAAAGTACCTTTCCTTTAAAAAAGATTATTAAATTCATAGAAAGATACTAAATTTATTGAATGAAAGAATTTTCAAAAGATATAATATTCCTTATGCAACACCACTTAAAAAAAGGTAATAATTATTCACGATTGCTAGAAAACTATTCTCAACACAAGAAGATAAAAGCATTGCAGTCCTGAGAATTCTTACCAATGGTTTTATGTTCACAGTGAAATATGATGACCATCACGTGGTACTCTTGGTCAATGAGAAAAAAGAAAAATATAAACTTTGACACTTGACAGAAAAATATATCCTTATAGGTTACTTGGAGATAGCAAAGCTTAATATATAAAACGTATAGATCAGTGTTTTTTTGACCAGAAGCAGCAAATAAATACATATTTTCAGATAACGTAGTTACATGGTCTATTAAAAAGCTTTTATTATATGCATATCTAACCAACAGTCCCTTTGTCAAAATAGTTGGATTTAAATTTTTGGCAGCCATTTTGGCAAACATTGTTTTGGCAAATGGTCTATAAACTAAGAAGGTTGCCTGATACCTTCTTATAAAAGTTTCTGAACTGGTATAACGTCTTCTAGTAAGAGTAAAGTCATTTGAAACTACCACTTGTTTTTCTGATTTGTTATTATGTATTACGTCATGAATTACGTAAAAATCACATTGAAAAAATCCATTTTACAAATGGTTTTATGTATGAGCTCAAAACAAGAAAAATATTAAGAGATTTCAATCCTTTACATAGTGACCGTGGCTAGTAAATAGCTCTGGGAAAAGGAAAATGTAGTAATTAACGTTTACACAAGTTCCAATTTACGGCAAACATTCCAATCATTCCCTGGATATTTATAATAGCATTTTTTACGCTTTATAAAAATAGATACCGGAAAGCCTTGTGGGATGGAAATGCGGACTAATGGAGATTTTTTTGATTTATGACGTAATCGAAGCCTTTATTTGTGTTAGTGCGCTTTTTTAGAATAACTTACCAATTTCTCGCGCGCTGATTGGTTATTTTTTATCATCAATAAGAGGACAGACAGATAAAGCTGACGTCAACGAACGCGCGCTCTTTCCGTTGGTTGTTTTGATCGATAAAAATGAGAAGTTTTTATCGTTTTTGTTATTGCAAAAAACAAATAGACATCAGCTTTTTAATTGTCTGTCCTCTTATTGACAATAAATTTCGTCATCACATTGTCAAAGTAGTATGCGGATCTCGGCTACGCCTCGTGGATCCACACTACTTTGACAATGTGATGACGCAATTTATCGTCAATAAGAGGACAGACACATAAAAATCTGATATCAATTTGTTAATTCGATAACACGATCAATAGTGTGCCATACCCCCAAGACATCCGCACGAGACATCTAGCACGAAATCACCAAGGGAGAGACCAGCCAGCCCCCAGACCATATCAGCTAATCCCTTGCACTCTGCCACGCACGGAACCGGTTGAAACTTTTGTGATAACAAGAAGCCCTATAGGCGTTCACTGGTTTACCTGTATAATGCACAAAGGCCTAGTACGGCTGAAGAAGTTATGAAATATTTACCAAAAGATAATTGAATTTTTCACAGAAAAGAATGGTTTCGTTTAACTTGTCTAAGACGATCTTCTCTCTTAGGTGTTCTCTACATAATATTAGAATAATTGCAATTTCTTCCCTTTTGTAGGCTATAACAAACAATTTTGCGTTTTGCATGTCACACTACTTGTTAATTTGATATCATACGCCATGACGCTACAAGAGCAAATATCCCAATGTTCTCAGTCCGAATCACCAATTAATTTTCTTATCTTTTTACCATCCTTTGTTATTATATTATTTACTGGGGTGGCTGTTTAATACCCTTGTCAAAAAAAGCAGAAATTGCGCAACTGTACCCAAAAGTCTTCGCGGCACCACTCACTAGTCCTTTGCGGTTATATGATATGTTCTTGTCAGCAAACTTTGCCAGGAAAGATAGGAAAGCATAGCTCTACTTTTCGCGGATCGATATTGCTTATATGACTGATAACGCCTCATCGAACTTATACAGGATAAGCAACCGACTAGGAGTTAATCTTTTTTCACTTAAAAGATTGTCTTATTGTTGAAGATTTAAATCTAATAAAAAATAAATTAAAAAGAAAGAAAAATCTTATGTGGATATAATGGGAATCGAACTCACCAAAATAAATTCAAAAACAAAAAAACAAAAACAAAAACAAAAAAACAAAAAAAAAAAAGAAAAAAAAAAAGAAAAAACGATTCCACTTTGCCATACCCCCGAGACATCCGCAGAGCTGAGGCGGCGTATGGACTTCGGACCTGACGGCGATTAAATCCTTCTGCCCTTGGGTGTACGAATTACGCAAGAAAATGTTCTAGCCGAAGCATCAGGGGAGAGACTAGCCGGCCCCCAGACCATATCGGCTAATCCCTTGCATCTCTGCCACGCACGGAATCGGTTGAAAATATAATGTTAAAAAGTCTAGTCTATTCGGTGCATTGTTTTCACGGCTATTGTTATGCTGATTCACCTTTAACCGCGGTCCAGTGGATAAATCGTTGTCGTTCAAGATACTGAGTCAAGCTCGTCTGAGGAGGGTTAGCACTTGGATGGGTGACCCAAAAATTATACCTACTCACTTTTTTGCTCCTTTTTTCGTTTTACTTCTTTTGGTTTTTAAAATGATAGAATATAGAATAGTGAAGCTTTTCTATTTTTGAGTAACCTATTCCTGTCTACCCAAATCCATCACATTGAAATCTATAGAAAATTCCTGAAAAAAAACTGCCGGCCATTTTGTATTTTCATATTGGAGTGTCTCTGACCGGCAGCCGGTCAATAATTTCCAAACACTAAATGGACAGGCCGTTCCATTTACTTTTGAAAATTCAGCTCAATCCATAACCAAAATTAAAACTCGAACAAACCTTTTTATGCATTCTATAAGTCTAAGTCCAAAATGGCGCACGGCCGAGGTAGTTACATGAAAACGAGGCATCCAGGGCCAAATGCGAAGAATTAACATGGTGTCAATGCAAAGTATACACTTGTTCTCTTGTTCCGGTCTTTCTTTCATGTCATTCAGGAACACAGAAATTTTTTGGCATCAAATTATAAGAAAATACGGTAAGTTTGCAAATTTGGCCCAGGATCCTCGTTTTCACCCGGCCGTGCGCCATTTTGGATTTAGGCGTATGACTCTAAGTCAAGTCCGGGTGAGCGAAGTTAGTACTAGGATGGGTGACCTGAAACTAAATTCTACTTATACATTTTTTTTTTTTTTTTTTTTTTTTTTTGCAAGACGATTTTCATAACTTTAATTGATTCGATGACAATTCGTTTTAGTTGTGATATCGTCAAAAAAATTTTTAAATGTCGGGTAATCCGTGCCCAGCTGCGCATGATCGTGAAAGATTTTTCTGAGTACTCTGGCGAAGCAAAGATAGTCATTTGAATTCTGTGCAGAGGAATTTCGGAAAAACTGCATCAATTGATTCGCATGAAGTTCGTATGCAAAGGTTAAAATGTAGGACGAGGCCTGACATTGAATTTCAATGCGAACTCGAGCACGTGCGTCTTAACTGGTTTAAAAACCAACCACGCCCTATCTCTATTGTTTGATGTAGGGTTGCGGAATTCAAAACCCGGGACAGGTTTTCCATCGAAATTCAAATCCTACAACAACCACACAGACAATAGAGGCTCTGCACCGTCACGTGATGGAAGCCATGACAGAGGGCAGGAACAATTGAATCTGGTCCCGACATTAAACAAAGTAAAGAATTTCCTCCATCATAAATAACACAGGAAACCCAATTTTATGGAACAAAAACACAGGAAGCCTGCCAATCAAGAAGCAATGTACATCTTCATTATTATTCCTCATAGAAAGTCAGAATATTCGCTTTTTTAAGAATAAATAATTTAAATATTAAGAAAATGATAATGACAAATGAATCTAAGTTAATCTAAGTACGAATGATCCTCATTTTCTTAACCAGTTCACATTCCCTTGTCACGCGCTCGGCATGTGTTATCCAGTGACGCCTGGCGGTATTTGCTTTCATCCATCTCATAACGAACCAACAAACGAAGTAAAATCACCCAAGAAAATCTGTTTGGCCTTCAAAATGTCAAGCGATGATGAAACACCTCTTCTTAGACGGCCAGGAGTCGCAGGTAGAAAGAAAACAACATAATTATTAGATATTTTTTGACGTTTTTAAAGTCCAAACTTCGTTTGGTTGACTTCCTTTTGTTGTGCGTCCATCGCACCCTCCATTTTTCACTTTCACTACATATGCTTATAAATTTATATTTGTTTCATTTTCATACCATAATATATGAGACACAATTTAATTGTTCAAGCTGTATTATTGTACTTTAGACTGCATTGCTATTGAACTTGATATATCTAAAAAGTGCGATAAATTGTTTTTTCTCGATTAAATGCCGGAAATGCTCTTGGGCCGGGAAGGTTGCATTACGGAAAAAATATTGAATTCAAAGACATTAAGACTTTTAAGACTTTGTATGTACAAGAGATTCCAATATATATATATATATATATATATATATTCGTTTGAGAAGAAAAAGTCAAGACAACATTTTTCCCGACAAGCCTGTTTCGTGAATTGCTTCACTCTTCAGGGGATTTAACTGATAAGAATATTCGTTACTATCATTTATATAGAAAAAGTGTACATAATTAATTAGTGGATGCAGTTTAGCTGTTGCGTAATAATGCTTTGTTTCTGTGGCGGCATGAAGATGACCAGCCCTACATAAAGCCTAACACTACACTGCAGTACGTCCACCGTGAGAGCAACCATCCACCAATCACTACCAACAACATACCTGCCGGCATCAACAGACGACTGTCATCCCTTTCATCCGACAAAGCATCCTTCGACCAAGCTGCCCCTCCATATCAAAAAGCACTTGACGAAAGCGGATACCAGTACATCCTAAACTACGAACCAACCGCGACCACAAAACGCAAAAACAGACAACGAAACGGCATACTCTGGTACAACCCCCCATTTAGCAAAAATGTCAGCACCAATATCGGACAGAGATTCCTTGGCCTAGTTGATAAACACTTTCCTAGAGGCCATAATCTTAGGAAAGTCTTTAATCGTAACACCATCAAGATCAGTTACAGCTGCATGAACAATGCCAAACAAATCATTGACAATCATAACAAGCGCATTTTACATCCACCGAGAGACGACAACGACACCGCAAACAACACAAAGGACAAGAAAACATGCAACTGCCGACAAAAGAACAATTGCCCGCTTAATGGCAACTGCCTCCAATCATCAGTTGTATACCAAGCCACCGTCACAAGAAAGGACAACAACACTACCGCAACATACATAGGACTCACAGAAAACGACTTCAAAACACGATACAGAAACCACACCGCCTCATTCCGCCACGAACAACATAAAAACTCGACTGAACTCAGCAAATACATCTGGACTCTCAAGAACGGTAATATCAGCTACTCCATTTTATGGCGCGTCCTATCTTCAAGCTCCACCTACAACAGCTCCAGCAAAAGATGTAACCTTTGTCTTAAAGAAAAGTTTCTAATAATTTATCGACCGGAACTCTCATCATTAAATAAGCGCAACGAACTTGTATCTTCATGCCGCCACAGAAACAAAGCATTATTACGCAACAGCTAAACTGTATCCACTAATTAATTATGTACACTTTTTCTATATAAATGATAGTAACGAATATTCTTATCATTAAATCCCCTGAAGAGTGAAGCAATTCACGAAACAGGCTTGTCGGGAAAAATGTTGTCTTGACTTTTTCTTCTCAAACAAATATTCTGCTCTACTTCTATCGATGTATTGAGCACTGTTTTACGGAAAATTGATTCACAGATTTCTTATATATATATATATATATATATATATATATATATATATATATATATATATATTGATGGGTTGCAAGCATTCCCAAGAGAGCTAAAAAACAAAAGCATGGTGGCCATTGTGGTGCTGTTAACAATAGATGCTAATGAGAAATCTTTTGTTATATGGCACCAACGTTCCCCCGAGAGGCTGCGATGACGTAACATGCAATCGAAGAATAGCCACAATATGCAGAATTTCTGATTCTTTAAATTTGTATTATACAAGTATATCAAAAGTATATCAGAAATTATGGGATATCATCACTGATATTTATTTGGGTTGCCTATCACTAGGGCTTTCTGATAACAATATCAGAGATGGTATCCCATAATTTCTAATATACTTTTGATATACTTTTATGTATAAACAAAAGTATCAGAATTTATGCATATCGCTGTGTATGTTATATATAAAGGCACAAGAAAACCCATTTTGAGGGTTTGATAGTGTGAACTGTTATTTGCTGCAGTTGTTAAACAAAGTTGATTTAAATATTATTATCAAACTCATTAATAATTCATGAGGAAAACACAACAGAAATCACGACCGTGAAAAGTGTTGTAAATCGGATACAAAACTGTTCATTTGCATAAACTTTAAGTTGGATTTTCTTGGCCAAATTCACTTTAATTTTGAAAATTTTAGTGAAGCACGAAGGAACTAACCTAGACATTTGATAAGTCATATACAGTATTCGTGTGCATGTTGTAACAGATATACAATCACTCGGCTACACCTCGTGGTTGTATATCTGATACAACATGGCCACTCATACTGTATATATTACTTATTATTTTCAACATCATCATCATCATCATCATCATGTATTATTGTTTTTGAATCGCTATAAAAGCATTAGCTTTGAATGATGATAGCCAAAGACAAGATGAAACAACATATTGCGTAATATATACAGTATGACTGCCATGTTGTATATGATATACAAACTCAAGCCGAGAGTTTGTATATTGGATACAACATGGACACGAATACTATAGATTACTTATCAAACGTCTAGGTTAGTTCCTTTGTGTTACACTAAAATTTTCAAAATTAAAGTGAATCTGGCCAAGAAAATCCAAATTTAAGTTTATGCAAATGACCACAATTCTGTATCAGATTTACAACACTCTTCACGGTAGTGATTTCTGTTGTGTTTTCCTCATGAATTATTCATGAGTTTGATAATTGTTGAGAAAGAACTTTCATCCAAACATAGCTATATACAGTCTTAATTTTCAAACCGCAGTACCCAGTTTTTCAGGCCAAAATTTTTTAAGCTAATCAGAAGCGGTCATTCTTACAGTTTGTCATGACAATTACCTTTGAAAACATTGGGAGCGAGACAGTAAAATTTTGTTCACGTGGTATGTGAAAGAGCTATCACATCATATTGACAGACTTTGATAGGCAATGCACTGAGGCCCTGTCCACACTATTGCCGGATAAATTTAAACCCGCAACTTTCACACCGAAACCGAAAAAAAAGTTTTCCGTCCACACATGAAAACGGATAAAATGTTTCACGTCCACACTAGTCCAATCAGAGGCAGCAAAAACACTTCATTGCACATCTGAGCATGTGTATCGAAGCTGAAATTGAGCCTGCAGTGAATTTTTAGCCTTCCCATTCATGATAATCATGACGTCATCATATTCGAAAAATTTCAGATACGAAATGTTCTCCGTCCACACTTATACAGCTAGCCGGCGTTTTCAAATTGTTCCACTCTGGAGACTGTATTCGAAAAAATTTGTTTTTGGTGAAGAATTGTTCCGGATTCGCCCAGACTAGTGTGGATGGTAGGCTTAACCGAATAAATAAAAATTCGGATTCAAATTTAACCTGGCATAGTGCAGACGGGGCCTGAGAGAAAAACTACCATAGATCAGGCGCTTAGGCAGAGGGGGAGCTAAGGGGGCCAGGGCTCCACACTTTGTGACAACAAAGTGGCTGCCTTTTAGATTTAATAATGTAATTTTCAAAATTGCATTTCCCCATAAAATTAAAACATAAAACTTAATGCCAATAATTTATTTCAATCGGCTTTTGGGGGCTCAAACATAATGGCAGAATTTCGTATTTGGATACCTATTTGTATTTTTATTAGCTTAATTCCAACCTTGTTTCTTGTATTTAATGTTCTTTAGGATCCAGCTCTAAACTTCAGGTTAAAGACTACTTTGCTGGGGTTGCAGCAGTGATAATGGTGATTCTTGGCATAACTGCTATTGCAGTGATCTGTGCATACCAAACACTGATTTCATATGAGGTAACTCAAGTTCTTGTGAGCTACATTTGAATTTTGAATGTCTATCCATCCATCCATCCATCCATCCATCCATCCATCCATCCATCCATCCATCCATCCATCCATCCATCCATCCATCCATCCATCCAATTTTATTAATTCATTCATTCTTTACATTTCAATGCTATTGTATTAGACATTATATATATATTGTGTATTGTATTTGTATAATAGTTAGACCTTCAAGTCTTCTGGGATAAGGACTTTAAACCATAGGCCCTGTCTCCCAACCCTTCCTAACCTGCAGTAAAAATGGAGGACATAAAAGAACCTGTTGAATTATTTTTGTAAGAGTAGGGGATTGTCTCCTGCTTCAACAGCTTACAGGTATCCCAATCTGGAGGTATACTAACACTAATGTACTAATTTCACTCATGATTGTAAGCTGCATGGCTGCTAATAGCGCCTTAATATGCAGCCTGTTAAGTCCTCCACTGATCATAATATAAAATGTAAAGTGCATTGAGATGTATAAATGCACTAGATAAGAACTTCCCATCGTTCTTCTTCTTCTTCTTCTTGGATGAGGAGGAGGAGGGGAGGCGGTAGGAGGCGGGCGGAAGCGCGCGGACGGAGGCTAGAAGGCGGCGGAGGAGGAGGGGAGCGGAGATGGCTTGGGCTTTCTGCTCGTCTCTTCTTCGTCTCTTTCTTCTCATCTTCTCTTTTCTTCTTCTCTTTCTTCTCTTCTCTTCTCCTTCTTCTCTTCTTTTCTTCTTTTTCTTCTGTTATAATTATTATTTATGTATTATTGTGATTATTATTATTATTATTATTATTATTATTATTATTTATTATTATTATTGTTATTATTATTATTATTGTTATTATTATTATTATTGTTATTGTTATTATTATTGTTATTATTATTATTATTATTGTTATTATTATTGTTATTATTATTATTATTATTATTGTTATTATTGTTATTATCATTATCATATTTTAATTGTATTTTATAGTATGGCGTAGTACTTGATGCTGGTTCTACCCACACTGAGCTAATGGTCTATCGATGGTCTAAAGATCATGTCATTCATGGTACTGGTCTTGTTGAACAGATTGGATTGTGTACAAATAAAGGTATAGATCTAACCATTGTTTAGATCATTCATGTCAACAAAATCAATGAACCAAAGTCAGATACAGTATCTATCTTCTAGCTGATCTAAAATAGTGATTACAAATGACTGTGATGATGAGGTGTGATGAAGGCTTAGAGAGACCCCGGGGGGTGCTCTTGCCTGTTTAGGGTAGGGATGTGCCGCTGAGCCCACTGAACCCTGACCCTGTTCTAGAGTAAAATTGCTGAAATTCATACCCTGTTCCAGAGCAAGATCGCTGAAAACCATGCCCTTTTCTGGTATTACAAAAATGGATATCCTGTTCCAGAGAGGAGAGAGCGTGATTTAATATACCCTGTCCCAGAGCGAGTGCGATTTATATACCCTGTTCCAGAGTAGAATCGCTGAAAACCATACCCTTTTTGGCGGCACATACACATATAGCAAATGTAGGGGAGTACCCCCCCCCCCCCCCCTGAGAGAGAGACTTGCTTCAAGTTACTCAAAGGGATCATGCTTAATATTATAATATAATACATTTGTTTCTTTCTCTAGGTGGCAGTATTTCTAGCTATGTGACAAAAAATCCAGGTCTAGCTGGATCATCATTACAGTCATGCATAGACAGTACTGCAAAGAAACTAGTCCCTTCCTTCCAACAGAGTGAAACACCTATCTATCTTGGAGCTACTGCAGGCATGAGGCTGGTTGAGTAAGTTTGAAATCTTTGATGGTTTCTGTTTTTATATTTTCTCTTTGTCAATAGACCCCTTCACAGTTCCCTGCACCATCTTAGAAAGGTAGCCATGCCTTTGCATCAAAGTGAGACAAACGGTGAGCTTGCAATGATAGGGACCTATGAATAATAGTCCAAGGTGTTAAAAAAGATCTCTATCATTGCAAGCTCATCGTTCGTCTCACTTTGATGCAAAGGCACGGCTATCTTTCAAGATGGTGCAGCGAACCGTGAAGGGGTCTATTCTGATCAATTCATCTCATTTTTTTCTATTTTTCTTGTTTCCTTAACATTTTATCTCAGGCTTAAAAATATGTCTACATTTTTTTTTCTGTTTCTCTTAATCATTGAAGTGATACACAACTATTTCCATAAACGTTGCATCGCCAAATGCAATATGTCATTCCGACATGGAAATGGTTTCGTTGACTACAAACAACATTGAATCAGTCTTCACACTAAGGTCCATGTTCTTGACGAGAATAAGAAGCAAAAACATAATTCATTTGAGCTTTTCTTGGATCTTGGAATGACCTATCTTCTATCGCTTTTGCGTATTGCCTATTGCCTTTGGTGATGACAACATTTATTGAAGTAGGTGTATATATACTTTACATACATACATACTTTTTTATTTAGTACCTCTATTTCATAATATTTACAAGTCATCAATATGATTAACAAAAAATCAGGTACAAGCTACCTGTAATAGCCTAATGGTTAGCCAAGATCGGGGGGGGGGGGGGGGGTACTCCCATATATGGGCAATATGGGGATGATCCGCTGAACAGGGTATGGTTTTTCAAGCTCCTTATCATAAACAGGGTATGCAATTTCACTCAAGTTCCACTTCAATTTCACTTTCTTCCTGAGTTTCCTGTCATATTCAGGGATTCTACTTTCGTATTGACCGAAACTGGTTATTATGGTCGTAAAAAAACGATACGTGAGATGACAGGATAATTGAAACAGTGGAATAAACTATAACTATAAACTAAATAAAGGAACTCAGTGCAATAAATTATGTCTTTTGTCATAAACAGGGTCTACAAATTTGAGTTTTTTTGTCATAAACAGGGTACCCCTTTCAGAATCCCAGCGGAACACTCCTACCCAAATTCTGGCGAAGTAGCCCCCCCGGGGCCAAGATGAGAGGTCATGAGAGAGTGTTTGATATTTCTATGAGGTGTTTTGGGGAGCACAGGTGGCGTAGCCGTGTGAGCGCTCACTCTCATCAATGCGACCCGAGCTCGAGTCCCGCTGGGCTCAGCATCGTATGTGAGTAGAGTTGTTTGTTGGTTCTCTCCTGTGCTTCGAGGGTTTTCCAGGTTCACCGGTTTTCCTCCCTCCTCAAAAATCAACTCCTAACTTCCAATCGATCACAGAACAAGGGCCACAGGTTTGTTAGGCACTCGCTATTTTGGAAGTACTACCCTAGTAAAAAACAAGCAGGATTTTTTGCTTTTGCCCTTTTTTTTTTTTTTTTTTTTTTTTTTTGTTTGATTAGGCCAAACAAAAAAAAAGTGTGTTTCCTGTTGCGCGACCGACCCTAATTTTCTTGCCAATTTTTGCCGACCCTAATATTTTTTTCATTCCCAAATGCACCACAGAGTTCCCAGTAAGCTCATTTCCACTGTTGTATCAGTAAAAAAAAAAGAGAAATCCGACCTACCAACCCCAATTATTTATCTCATGCAACAGGAAACACACTTATTTTTTTGTTTGGCCTTATCATACAGTCTTGTATATTTTCTATTTGATAAACCGGGGCCCTGTTTCATCAATTTTGCTCTTATTATTAGAGAAAGAAACAAAGATGCATCAAGAAAGATAATGGAATCTGTCAGACAGACCCTTCGTAGTTCACCGTTTCGATTTACAGATGATAATGCGAGGATAATTAGTGGAGACGAAGAGGGTGTGTCATCTTGGGTGACGGTCAACTATGCTATGGGAAAGTTGATTTACAGAGAGGTAATGGATGCTTGCATTTCTTCCTTAGTTACCTTCCTTTCAGCCATGAAAGGAGGCAGGAACAATAGACCTTATTCGTGGTGTGACAATGTTTTCCCAATTCAGCGTGACGAACCTCCAGAGAATTCATTTTCTTTTGTTTTTACTCTTCGAAAATTTCATGAGTATCCCAAAGGATACGAAAAGAATAACGATGATGTCCCGACGAGTTTCAAAGTAATAGCTCTTCATTTCCCCCAGAGGTTTGTCACTCTGAATAGACCAGTTTCGAATTCCAAATTACCGCTGTGTTCCTTGATTACAGACTCATTTGCACAGGCTTAGCCTCGTATCAGTGTCTAAATATTCACAAATACCAACGGTAAAGTAAAGAATGCACAACTTCAACAATACAAACACTTTGAAACTCGACGGACCTTGACTGGAACACGTGAATATTCTGCACAAACTCGAGACTAACCTGTGCAAATGAGTCTGTAATCAAGAAACACAGCGGTAATTTGGAATTCGAAACGGGTCTATTGGGAAAACATTGTCACACCACGAATGAGGTATATTGATTCTGGTTTCTTCTGGCTTACACGAGAAAGAGCAAAAAGATTCTATTTTTTGAGTGTCCTGTCATGGCTGCCATCACGTGATGGTGCAAAACCTGTCAATCACATGACTTTTTTTTGGAGTTCCTGGGGGGGTGGGTGGGGGCAATCAATATGCAACTAGCGACTGTTTAGTCAAAGCATGTCTTAAGTTAAAGTCTCCTTAAAGTTTACTTATTATAATACTCTATACTTACTCTTACTATTTCTACGACCAGAAACCAGAAATCAAGATCCCCCAAGCTTAGGAATTTTAATTGCCCCCCCCCCCCCCCCCCTCCCTCCAGTCAAAACACAGATAGTACTGGATGTAACTTCTATAAATAGTAAAGAATTGCTCTATGCACACAACGCTCAACTCACATGTTGATTTTGTATGGGAGGGAATAATAATAATAATAATAATAGTTTATTTATCCACATAACGCCTAGGAGCATTTCACATACTCGTTTAAAATGCGCACGTGCACTAATCTATTAAGAAATAACCTGAATTAAAGTGATATAAAATATAATATATATATGTATATATGCAATAAATATAAAATATGAAATGATAAATATCTATTTACAATGGGAAGTTAATAAAGGAAATAAGAAAGAAAAAAAAAAAAAAAAATCCAATATATGATAAATAAAAATTTATCTAACGATATATAAAAGGTATGAAGTCTAATTTACGTATGATATTCTTAAAGCTATTTACGTTAACAGCATTTCTCGCATTAGATGGTAAATTGTTCCAAAGATGACTAGCTATGGATACAAAAGAATTAAGACGCCATTTACTGTTAAATGAATATTGCTCAAGTTTAGTACCAGAGCCTCTTAAATTATACTTAACTGTACGAAATTTGAAAAAGTCATTAATATATCTAGGGCCATTCCCTTTGATGCATTTAAAAAGTAAGACTAAAACTTGGAAATATCTCCTATGTTCTACGGTACGCATATTAATTGATTTAAGAATGCTGTCATAAGAATTAGATTTAGATAGGCCTAATAAAGTTCTAAGAATATAATAATTGGCTTCTTCTAATTTTTTTGAGAGTGACTTAGATATTCCCACCAGCACAGGGCTACAATACTCAAGATGAGGCAAAATAAAAGCCCTATATAATTGAATCATAACATGCGCTGGAACTAAACGTCTTATTCTACGTAAAGCGTTTGTCTTAGCATAAGCCTTATTAAGCTGGACATTTAAATGTTCCTCAAAAGTTAATTTTGAGTCAATGGTAACGCCAAGTATCTTTAAAGAGTCCTTGATTTTCACAGGATTATCACCCAATAGAAGATTGTACTTGTAAGTGTTCGTTCCGATGACGAGAGCTTGAGTCTTTACAGTGTTGATTGACAGATGGTTACTAGTAACCCACTCCTTGATGGAGTTAAGTTCCTTGTTCCTTGTTGGGAAGAACCCGGAGAACCCGGAGAAAACCCTCGTAGCATAGGAGAGAACAACACATCAAACAAACTCAATTCGCATGTGGCGAACGCAGGGCTCGAACCAGCGACCCGACCCGTTGGACTCACAGCGGTGAAAGACGACACGTTAGCAGCGTACGCTACCCATGTTAGTTCAGCATTTGCTCAAATTTTCTTTATTTTGGTACCTGTTTACAGATGTCGCCAAATGGAAGTGAGTCCACTGCACACTTGTATGGCGCTCTCGACATGGGTGGAGCCTCGACACAAATTACTTTCTCTCCAAATAAGAATGAAGTAGTACCTTCAAAATCTCTCCATCAAATCAAGGCGTATGGTCGAAACTACCAGTTATATACCCATAGTTATCTGTGCTATGGAAAAAGGGAAGCTGAAAGAAGATATATGGCTTCTTTGATTTTTAATAAGGTATGTCAAGAAATTTTTGGATTAAGAACTAAGCCGAACTCTGTAGCGTGAAAAAAACGAAATCCAGAGCAAAAAAAAACAACAAACAAACAAAAAACAAAACAAAACAAAACAAAACAAAGCAAAGCAAAGGAAAAAAAACAAAGCAAAGCAAAGCAAAGCAAAGCAAAGCAAAGCAAAGCAAAGCAAAGCAAAGCAAAGCAAAGCAAAGCAAAACAAAACAGAAAAAGAGAGAGAGATAAGTCTGCAATCCTCCTTCCGTACAAATCAACATGTGAGCTGAGCGTTGTGTGCATAGAACATTGAATGTAGTGGTAGTGCGTGTGAGTGAAAAGGGTCCCCAATTAGTGCGAAAGCGCTAGAACGACTAGACACTTGAATAAATATATTTAAAGATTTTTTATTTTATCCCATGCATTTGCAGGATCCGCCAATCCGTTAAAATTTTACTCTAGATCCAAAATCCGTACTTGATTATTTGCGAAATCCTCCGATCTCTAGATCTGTTGCCCCCCCCCCCCCCCTCCCCCCATCTCAATTTGAGACCCTTTTATTTTGAGCGTATACCATTCCTTAACTAGCATATCTTTGTTTAACGGTTGCGCACGAGAAGACACATGCATAATGGATACAACATACTCGAAGAATCTTATCACATTGCTATTCTAAGTACTTAAAATAATAGCTAGCATTTACAAAAAAGAACTGCTTGTTTCATTTCATTTCTAGGCACTAGTACAAAATCAAACTATTGACGACCCGTGTGGACAAATAGGCCTCTCACAGACGAGGTCAATCAAATACCTGACCCAACCCCCCTGCGTGAAAATGCGCTTGATTCCAGGAGTCAGTGCTGTGACATTCAACGGTATATCTAACTTGACGCAGTGTATAAAACAAGTACAGAAGCTGTTTAACTTCACTCAATGTTCTTCAAAAGAACGATGCTCATTTAATGGTGTTTATCAACCATCTACTGAAGGAATTCCATATATGGTGAGCTATATTTTTGGTTTGATTGGCGTGGTGCACAAAAGGTCACGTAAGATGCACATAGGATGGTAGATTGGATTACCGTCGTTTGCATTACTACGCGGCCACCCCAGACACAAATCGAGTCGTGTAGTTTGCAATAGACTAACGTCAATCATTCATGTTGACGCCATTTATACACGTTTGGATCTGTGAGTTGGCTTTTCTATCAAACTTTCTCAGTCAGACATCACGAAGGAAAGTTCCGAAAGCGATTGCAAAGAGTTTGAGTACATCCAAGTAGAATGAGGTGTTTGATTGACGGCAGTCTATTGCAAACTACACGACGCGATTTATGTCTGGGGTGGCCGCGTAGTAATGCAAACGGCGGTAATAAATATAAAGGCATAAGACCCCTTGCGTGTGACGTCAATCTGGGGGCAAAAAAATGAAAAATATTTACATGAAAAATGTTTTCAAATCTCTAGAGAAGAAAACTTAATTGTTTTGGCCCCCAGATAGGGAATTAGGTCAAGGGGTCTATATAAAAACTATGCAAATATCGACATAGTCGCAAATCACCAACAATTACAAAATAATCGCTCGGCTTTGCGTTACCACTAGGAGCGATCACGTGAACCCCACGTTAACGCCACGTGAACCCCTACATACATGATAGTTGTTACATACATGATGATGTAATCATAATAATGATGTATGATTTATATAGCGCCCTTTCTATGTATACAGCTATTCAAAAAAGGTTGAATACTGAATACTGTTTAGTGCATTCCAAGACCAAAGGGCATTGTGGGTGTCGTTAATTTGAAATAAAAAGTAAATATACAACAATCAACTCTCTACATGTAGTTAGTATATTGTTTCAGATGGAATACTGACTAAAAATAGAATAAAAGTTGTTATTAATCCTACTTTAGACAATGTCGCTATGACCCACAATGCACTTTGGTCTTGGAATGCACTATTCAGTATGCAGTATTCAACCTTTTTTGAAATAGCTGTATATATAGAAAGGAGTGGAGGGTAGTGTAAGGTATGGACAATGAGGATGGTCACTGCCAGAGTTTTTTTCATGTTTTCGGAGGTTCTTTTACTACTGTACTCCCCTCTCCCCTTTTTGTATTTTACTACTACTTTTTCAGTGCCTGACCTAAAAAATGTAAATTTTCAAATTTTTTTAGCTAATTGCTTCAATCAGTTTATCTGTCGCAATTAGCTTGTGCTTTTAACTAGGTAAATGTCTTTAACTTTATGTATTATTGTAAATTATGGCACTAAATAATTAAAAAGTTGAGTTAAGTTGAGTTACTGTTATAATTACTAATGATTGTAAGTTGCACAGCTTCAAGTAAACCGTTTTGTTAATATTTTCGAATTTTATATAAAAAAATACAAAAACAAAAAAAATTAACAAAAACTTCTATTGGTTTTTCAGGCTTTTTCTAGTTTTTATTACGTGATTAGCGACCTGAACTTAACAGCAACCGAAAAGGCTAATATTAGTCTTGGGAGGTTCAAGGAAGCAGCTGACGAAATATGCAGTCAGACCTTGGCACAGGTATGTAGAAAGAATTCCTGTAATAACGTATGTATTAGAATTTGTGCACTATTTACTAGTGTTATCCCAGCTGTAGGGCTGTAGCAAGGGGACGGGCAAAGGGGGCTACCCCCCCCCCCCCCCCCAAATAATTTTTCAACTGCTTCGGCTATTTTTGAAATGCCATATATTGCACGGTGCAACAGAAATTTGCATTAGCTGAAATTTGCATGAAGCTGGCCGTGTCGTGATTCATAAATACAGAATACTACTAGATTTAAATAAAGCCATTTAAGTGCAACCTACAACCACCTAATTACCGTCGATTTCATCAAATAGACCCCTTCACGGTTCCCTGCGCCATCTTGAAAGGTAGCAGTGCCTTTGCATCGAAGCGAGACGAACGGTGAGCTTGCAATGATAGGGATCTGTGAATAATTGTCCAAGGTGTTTAAAAAAAGTCTCTATCATTGCAAGCTCACCGTTCTTTTCGCTTTGATGCAAAGGCCCGGCTACCTTTCAAGATGGCGCAGGGAACCTTGAAGGGGACTATTGGTGACGTTTCGCGTTTATTTTGTGGTGCAAATGAACCTTTGGCTGTCTCTCAATATAAATGGGCGTGGCTTGCTTGCATACATTCCCCCCTCCCCAATATTTTTGACCTTGCTACGGCCCTGGAGCTACCAAGGGGTCTCGTATTGTTTTCTTGACCTTTTTTTGTTACATCACAGGTTACTCACGGAGCATCTCCGTCTAAAATAGCTGTACTGAGGGCAACATGTTTTGATGCACAATATATTTACACATTATTAAGCAAGGGGTATCACATCCAAGACAACTCTACTCAGGTCAAGTTTCAGAACATGGTAAGGCTATCTTTATTTATTATGATATATTTGGATAGATTGTCTTGCAGTAAAACTACACCATTTAGGGAAACTAGATTTATGCATAGCAATTTTCATGCAAGCCCTGAAGGAGCAGTGAGTGCGATACTGGAACGGGAGAGTGAAAATGATATTTTTACCCTTTTTTATTTTTCATTTTGGAAATATCTAACTGGGTTCACAAGATACAGGGATGTCAAATAGTCTTAAATATTTTTTTGTCGGATCAAACATTCGAAGTTTGTGGGACATAGCAACGGTAACTAAGGGGGATTCGTGACTATGAATAGAGGTTTTGCACCATCACGTGAAGGCAGCCATGTTGGATGGCAGTGACAATTCTCTACTTTCACATCCCCATAATGCCTTGCGTTTTTGGGGGGTAACCAATCAAAAAACTGCCCCAAATTGAAAGGTTTCTTAATTGAATATATACTATACCTGCTTTTATCTGTACAATACTGATTATCAGTTTATTCCAAGTTATTTTTGCGTGTACAGATCATCAAGAGTTTTGGTCTTACAGAAAATGTATTGACTTACGGAAAAAAAAATTAAAACTCACCTCAATCGTCTTCAAGCTTCTATCTTTTTCTGTTTTTTACTTCTTCATTTTGGCCTTCATTTTGTGAAGGATGTTGTTAACTTGTGCCAGTGATGATCCGTGGGCTATCAAAGAGCCTTCATATATTTGAATTTGTGCATTTTTACTTGTTGGCATTACATTATATTACATTATGAACGCAGCCTAACATTAGAATTTGTTTATTTTAAAATTACAATTAGGTAAATAAACGTTCCCTTGGTTGGGCCTTGGGGTTCATGATCAACGCCACGAACCTGATACCCAATGAGGAGCCCGAGTACCGAGTCAAATCCGAGGCGTTTTTAGCTGTAGTCCTTGTTGGCGCTGTTCTGATCGGCCTTGGAATTCTCCTTCTCATAATGACAACACGAAGGGTTATCGATCGAAAACGACTGACGACCGGAGGTTTGGCGATTTAGAAATCCATTTTTTACCATTATATCGTGTTTCAATCTGATTGGCTAGAACAGGGATAGAGAAAATACAAGACTTTACGAGAAGATTCAATGGTGGCAGAGACAAGTCTAAAAATGAGCATTTCTTCATTTCATAGGAAAGGGAGTGTCGATAGAGGTCTTCTCCGTGGGCGTAATGTTTTCTCATTTCAGACCACGTCTTATTCTCTTGAATATCATTTCTTTGTTTAACGGCTGCGCATAAGACACATGCATGAATACGAATACGACTCAAACAAATTTTGGAATATTATTTTCAAGGGAATGACATTGGGCTGAATTGGGAGAACACTTCGCCCAAGCCGAAGTGGCTATTTAATAAATTTAACTGTCTCATAAACAAGTAGACTGACTGTGTGAGAAGGTGTGACAACTCCCAGTGAAAGGTCAACACAACATTGATCAGGTAGCCGCCCAATTCCGCTGCTACGGACAAGAAAAGTCACACAAGACAGAACACAAGAGATGACGTGACGCCATATTGAAAACTAAGCGCGCAGAGGCACTAGGGGTACTAGACGATCCTCCTCTTGCAGCAGCCATTTATCTTGATACTAGCAGAACATCACTAGTAGACCTATAGGATGAGAATACAATATCTGAGCTCGAAGTTCGCAGTGACGTCACTTAATTTCTTTGAATTTTAAAAAAATTGTAAACCATTTATAATTATAATTTTAAAACTAGTGGGGGGAGGGGGAGGGGGCTGTAGAGCCTTTAGAATTTACTAAAGAAAACGATTATTGGAATCGATGTGTTTTCAAAAACTCAGAGAAATTTAGTCATATAGCTTAAAGAGTTATAAGTCAATAAAAATGTTGGGAATGTTAAGAGAATAAGTATGATCCACACTGCATAGCCTCGGTGTGAAAATATGAAAATCAATGTTGGTTGGTCCTAGATATCAGTTAGTTTAGACACAAACTCAATAGGTTATTAATAAAGAATTTAAAACTAATTGTAAAAATAGAATTCTTACTCAGTAAGTTTTATAGGATTTTAGGAAAAGACTTGACAAAACAAAAATTTAAAATCATTTTGATATTGAGAAATTATTGAAATATTATAATTTTGTCATCCAAAATTAAAAGCTCGATTGAAAACGTAAGAAAATGGATGGGAAATAGATGTATATAAAGCGAAAATTATTTGGAAATAAAGAGAACGATGAGGAATAAACTTTCTCGGTCTCTTTTGTTTTTCTTTATTTGCCCTCATTTTATCTATTTTATCTTCTTTTTTTTAATATTCGAGCCTAAATTTGACAAATAGATATTTAATAAAGAATACTGGGGGAAAAAAGAACACTAAAAGTTTGATTCAATGTGAAATATCGCGAGGGATGTGCACTTGACTGGATTCTCAGTGTCAATCATAATAGGTCAAATTGATTGGTTCCCGGGTCTGCACGCGCCAAGCCTGTTAACCCAGACATGACCAACTTTGAGCAAGGTTGCTTAATCGTCCACCTTTTGCAAGTTATTTCTGGTTTTTAAAAAATTGCGGAGAAATCTATCTTCGATCTGGAGTAAAACAAGTCGTACACAACCAGATCAGCTGTCAGCCCATCTCTGTCAATAGTTTTGAATAGTTCATTGAGTGAATACGAGAGATCTGAAGCCAGCACACTTGTCTGCAAACGCACCTGTTCAACCAAAGGTGAGATAGCTTTGGACTTTTTTCTCGAAAAAAAATCTTGAATGAAACTTTGCATATTTGTAAAATATTATTTTATTTTACTGTATTTTTTTTTTTTTTTACTCATTGTAAGAGAATGAAACAAGATCAAAAATTCAATTGAAGAAGATATCTGTTTTTTTGCAAAAACTCTGAGATAAACCCAAGGACTGTCACTCCTTTCTAAGCTTATTCATTCGTTGCAATCCTAAAAAGCTTTCTTCATGTACGGGAATATCACTCTTGATTTCATTATCCTTTACTTACAATTGAAGTGAAATTACTGTGAGCTTTGATGAGTATAGTAAACTAAAGCTAATGAGCTATGAGTATAGTGCAAAGGCAGGCGAAGGCACTAACTTGGCTTGGTTCGTTTTCTTCTCCCGGCAAAACTACTTTCAGTTTTGAAGCTACAAATAATAATCATTACTGTCATCTGCCTATAAAAAATGTTTGGATTGGCATTTCAAACGATTTGTAATTCAAGAAGTTAAAGTGTTGGTCCAGATTGTCTCTCTTTAACGATTCCTGTATTGTCTGTGGCATGTCTAGAGTTCATGTCAGAACAATCATTTGATTAAAAAAAAACACGGTTCAAAACTCTCGATCTTCAGATCTTATACTTGTGATGATATTTAAAATGGGAAAGCAAGCGACGTGAGATCAGCGTAGGAATAGTTTAATTAGTGTACTTTTAAGGTGGCTCGACTGGGTTTTGCTTGTGGCGTACCTTCGAAGTTTGAAGGGAAAATGCGTCGCTGCCAATAAATTAAATTCAAATAGATCATTATGACATGTCTAGAGATAGATTCAAGTTTTAAATGATATACAATTTATCATGATCGGAGTTACCATAGCAATACAGTGACGTCATGTCATTTTTTTATACATTCCATTTTTGGCGAAATCAGACGTTTGTTTTAAAAATTGTTTAACAGAACTTAAAGTTCATATGTTTGTCTTCAAGTTAACGAAGTTTCGAAGATTTGTATGGAAGCGTTTCGAAATAATTGCCGTCGGAACTTTTGGGCAACAGAAATGTAAACAATCCAAAGCAATTAGTTCATGTGACCGAAACCTTTCCTTTTTGGACTTGGGAAACTAAGCTTTTTTTGGGGTCATAGTGTTGTGTTACTATTCCAATAGTCCTTCTGAGAAATGGAAAGAAATCGCGTTATTCGATTTCGAGAATTATGATTTCAAGCCTAGTTAGTAAAGTTGTGCCTTTTGATATCTTGTCAAAGATTTCACTTGTCTTTACTAAAAACGGTCAAACTCAATAATCCGATGATGAATTTTTTTTTAACTTCCAAGTCAGTTACTTTAGATAACGCATTTAAATACCCTAAAGTTTCAAGTTCATTGAAATAATTTAAAACCGTCAAATAATATTCTCAATCCCGTAAACATTTGTATCCTAATTCTAAATATGCGACCGCTTTCTTCACTCGCACTTTGTTTATATCGTTACGCCTTTCTATTGTCCAGAATATTTCCAAAGTCGTGCATTCCAACACCTCACGCTTAACATTCGAAGTCTGATTGCTTTCCGAAACCCTTCCGACTATGATAATTTGTGATTGCAATTTCTATGAGCTAGCAAATAACAAAGAAAAACACTTGTCACACGACTATCTAGTACTCTCGTTAAACTTTATTTAGTAAAATATGTTTTTGTCTTTAGAGTGGGGTATAGTATCAAGTATATATGAAATTGCAATCACAAATTATCATAGTCGGAAGGGTTTCGGAAAGCAATCAGACTTCGAATGTTAAGCGTGAGGTGTTGGAATGCACGACTTTGGAAATATTCTGGACAATAGAAAGGCGTAACGATATAAACAAAGTGCGAGTGAAGAAAGCGGTCGCATATTTAGAATTAGGATACAAATGTTTACGGGATTGAGAATATTATTTGACGGTTTTAAATTATTTCAATGAACTTGAAACTTTAGGGTATTTAAATGCGTTATCTAAAGTAACTGACTTGGAAGTTAAAAAAAAATTCATCATCGGATTATTGAGTTTGACCGTTTTTAGTAAAGACAAGTGAAATCTTTGACAAGATATCAAAAGGCACAACTTTACTAACTAGGCTTGAAATCATAATTCTCGAAATCGAATAACGCGATTTCTTTCCATTTCTCAGAAGGACTATTGGAATAGTAACACAACACTATGACCCCAAAAAAAGCTTAGTTTCCCAAGTCCAAAAAGGAAAGGTTTCGGTCACATGAACTAATTGCTTTGGATTGTTTACATTTCTGTTGCCCAAAAGTTCCGACGGCAATTATTTCGAAACGCTTCCATACAAATCTTCGAAACTTCGTTAACTTGAAGACAAACATATGAACTTTAAGTTCTGTTAAACAATTTTTAAAACAAACGTCTGATTTCGCCAAAAATGGAATGTATAAAAAAATGACATGACGTCACTGTATTGCTATGGTAACTCCGATCATGATAAATTGTATATCATTTAAAACTTGAATCTATCTCTAGACATGTCATAATGATCTATTTGAATTTAATTTATTGGCAGCGACGCATTTTCCCTTCAAACTTCGAAGGTACGCCACAAGCAAAACCCAGTCGAGCCACCTTAAGCTGTCTTGATAAACTTTTTTCTTTTCTGTTGAAGTTGTTTTGATAAACTTTATATTTTTTTGTGTCGTGTCTTTGACTGAAATCAACAAGCCTTCCGCGTCTGGCCTCTTGTTTGATTGACAAATGCTCATTACTTCAATTCATATTAGCTTCATATTGCTTAGCTTGGTATTATTCAAAGAATAGAAGCTCAAATTACGGGGCAAAAGAAGAAAACACAAAGAAATTCCAATGGTCTGGTTGGTACGTCGATTGAAGTTTTTAGCATTTGATCTTCTTCATTTTACCAAAATGATTGCACTCTTAGAAGAAAGTAAATGAAAGACACTTGATAGAGTAAGCCACATTTCAACACAAATTATAATAGGCTGCATTATATCACGATCTTACTGTAAACCTTTTCGATGCTCGTCCATACTCATCTCAAAAATCCGGATGCCATTTTCTTGATATTCTTTATAAATGCATTTACAAGTATTGTTGCTAATGAGCCTCTTCTCTTTTAGACAGAATATAACACAGAAGTTCATCAGCCTAGACTCTTTGAAAAATGCAGAAAGAAACATACAGTCAAATGAACAATACTGATACAGGGTAAGTATTACTAGTAATCTCATTAATGAAGGTTTTGTAGAGGTGGTACACTCGCCTACGGCGCAATTTCAAAAATGTTGCGAGACAAGTTGCAGCAATCGTTGCGAAAAGTAGAGTTCGTTTCTACTTTTGGCAACGATTGCGTCTCCGTTGTACTGTGTAGACACTGTAGTTGCACCGTGAAGTTGCAGAGAAAAAGTGCTCCGTGTAAACTAAACGCACCTAAACGAATTCTACTTTTCGCAACGATTGCTGCAACTTATCTCGCAACATTTTTCAAACTGTTCTGTAGGTTACTCGCTGCAATGCTCCGGGCAAATTGTGTAGCAAATTGCAGAGAAAATTGCTTCATGTAATCGCGCCTTTAGCCGTGCACTGTCTTTTACCAGTCCTGAGGCTGTTTCAGGATTCAATGAAATTTGGAGGGTTTTTTTAGTACGAAGCAAGGTTAGTCAATGGGGTTGGCTTTCAGAGGCAAAACGCAATGTTTTCCCATTTCAGACCACATGTCATTCCCTCGCGTATCATTCTTTGTTTAACAGTTGCGCATGATATTTAAGATACATGAATATGTATACAACCGTGACAAAAATCTTATCCTCTCAGAAATAACACGTGGTTCGAAATAGATAAACATTGCACCAAATGGAAGACGAATTGCCCTATTTCACTATGACGTTAAATCAAAACAATCTATTGTTTAAACGCAAAGGATCATGGTCGTCGGAGGGGGTCAAATCAAGGCAAATTTACCGAAAATTGTTCTAAAACCCGTATCAATCCACGAAGAGAAATAGAATAGACAGCAAACGCTCAGAATTTTTTTTAGTACATATTAACACATATTATATCTGAAAACCAGGCCATTTTAGATTAAACTGTTTTCGCTAGGAGAAAATTTTGTTGAATTTTCTATTGGATTTGGCGATTCTATCCCCCACATAAACAAGCGGTGACGTCATAGTGAAATAGGGCAATTGATATTAAAAAAATACCCTGCAGCTGGCTGGGGCCTAACTACGTCCATTGCCTATATTTATCAACAGATCCCCTGTATGTTCAGAGTTCCCCAAAACAAATGCAAGCATTTATACTAAAAGCCCACATCTGTTGTCGACTGTGACCACCAACTCCATTAACAGATATGGCGGTCTACCAAGCCCATATGAAAAGGAGCCAATGCCTGTACCTCCATGGTCTTCGAATAGTGATTGCGTTCCTCCGAATGCAAGCGTTGTAGGCAACGATGCTTTCTCTTCACGTATTTATCATTCCAACAAGTTTAGTAGTGAACCTGAGAAATTCCAAGAACGCTACTCACAGGCTGGTGTAGTCATGTCTCCTAAGCATCACTTTGGGCATATCAAGATTAATAGATATGACTTCACTACAGAAGAGCCGTACACAAGAAAGGAAAAGGGTGCGAAAGCTCCTTGTCCGGTACATGGTGGGAAAGAAAGATATCCAAGAGCTGTCAATCATGATGAACAGGAAGCGAATGTAGAGCTTGAAGAGATGAGCGGATCGGAGGGGAACAATGATTACTACGCTCCAGCAAATAACGATAATCATGAACATTTAGGGGTAAGATAGAAAATGTTGGATGAATTAAGATTTATAACTGAGAGGCAATTCCTGTTCCTCATTTTCTCCTTGCGTTCCTAATAGATGACTTGCACTAAGAGTTCACGTGATCAAATCGGCCATTGTGGCTGGCATTCTACTGGATTTTAGCTATGCGAGAATGTGAAAAAAGATGGCAGATTCGGGTATTTTTTTGGTGACAAAAGGTAAGTTAGCGCACTAAATAACGATAAAAATCCCCTTTTCTCGCAAGAAATATATTCGTAGTAGATGTTAAAAGTAGATTTTTGCTATTAATTAGCCAAGAAGAGAAAAAATATGGTATTTTTGCGATAGGATGTGAAGACTTACGAAGTGTTTAGCATCGTTTTGCTGGCTTCATGACCTCAAAACGTACAATATTTTTCCTCTTCCTGGCGAATTAATAGCAAAATTCTACTTAAAATATCTATTAAAAGTATATTTCTTGCAAGAAAAATGCAGTTTTCAAGAATGAAGTTAAAAATATACTTGAAAAGTTTCGACAAGAATTCGTTGTTTTGAGGTCATGAAGCCGGGGAAAAAAGACTAAACACTTCGTAGGTCTTCACATTGTAGCGCAAAAAATACCATACTTTTTCTCTTTTTGGCGAGTTAATAACAAAAATCTATTTTAGATTATATCTACTAAGAATATATTTCTTGCAAGAAAAGGGGATTTTTATCGTTATTTAGTGCGCTAACTTACCACGCGCATTTGGTCATATACACATGCTAATTTGCGCGTTATAAGTAATAAATTATTATTATTATTATTATTTGTCACCAAAAAAACTACCCGAATCCGCCATCTTTTTTTACATTCTCGCATAGCTAAAATCCTGTAAAATGCCAGCCACAATGGCCTATTTGATCACGTGACCTCTTAGTGCAAGTCGTCTATTCAATTAATCCTTTTTTGCCCTTTTACTTTCTTCTCTAAAATTTAAAGAAATGCTCGTAGGCCTTCCGTTTAACTCAGTAAGAAATAAGCCTTTTCATAGTTTAAGAATCGATTCCACTGCGCATGCGATTTTATCCCGAATTTCTAACCTTCTTTTGTCTAAACCTTCTCTTGTTCTTAATTAAACAAAAGAAGGTGAGAAATTCGGGATAAAATCGCATGCGCAGTGGAAACGATTCTTAAACTATGAAAAGGCTTATTCATGACCCTCTTGTTCATGGACAATAGATCCCATCGTCAGATTTTTTTGAAATTTTGCATGGTGAGAGTACGTTGTATTAAAAGTAAAATAAGCAGATAAAAAATCAGGGTTCCCCTACTTCGTTTAGCCGTCAGAATACGTGGAATTTCACCCCTTTTACGGTAAAAACACGCAAACAACGTAGACATGGAAAAGCTATTAAAAGTAAGGTATATTTTGCTGAAAAAATAAATTGATCGCACGCTTTTTTTCACAAAACTCTAAAAAATAACCAATTAATTAGTTAGCATTTAAAATTTGTGTTAAACATTAGAAATATAAAATGTCATTGTGCTATAAGTGTGAACTTGAAGGCTTCACTTTACGTGAAATTTTATTCCAAATTATATTCACAAAATATGTAATTTCGATGTGACCCCATCGTCACGTTTTATCTGATTTTTCCTAAAAAGGTGGTTCCCGACTTTGTTTTAGAGCCATTAAGAGATTTTAAAAATACGTTTTCATGATATTTTGTTTATAAAAAAATTGGAATGACGTCATCACGATGAACGCACGCGCACTAAATTCATGTGTAGAAAAGATGCGCGCCAACATTGTCTACGAACGTCCTTAAAAGAAACAACTTTCAACAAAAGAAAAATGTTTCACCCTTTTTATTGAAGCCTCAGCCTTCTCTCCCCCGAACCCCAATAAAAACTTACCATACCTGAGTGCTGTATGTCAGTAGAGCAGTTTTCGTATGACCGTGAAAAGCTCAGGGCACGAACACGGTCGTGACACGGCAAGGGATACGCCAGACCAATCACAATGCAGGATAATTTACTCTCCATCCAATCAAATACCCGGAACATGACATGAACACAGCGTGTACACGGTCACACCAAGGTCACGGCAATGCAAGACCAATCACATTGCGTTTGAAAAAAATCAGCCAATTAAAATTCTAGAAAGCATCACGGTCACGGCACGTCACGCTTACGGCACTGAGCTTTTCACAGTCATACGAAATCTGCTCTACTGTATGTTTCCCACTTATATGTGTCTTAGTCATAACTTGGTTATTTCTTCAGAGTCGAAATCAGCATCGAGAGCAAAACCAAGAGTTCAACCCATATGCATCTCACGACTATCAGACCATGTGGGATGTTTCTAATGGCCCTGCAGCAGAGGGAACAAATAGCCATTTGCCAAACAAGTTTCACTGGTCAGGCTATCCTCAACATAACAAACCATACAGCGATGCCGCGTTCTCTGCTACCGATGGCCTCGAGCAAATCATGAGTATGATGAACTCCCATTTCAACAGGCCTTCATTGATACCCATGACACCAAAAGTATCGCTACCCGGTATTGGTTCCTTTGCTTCTCCAATACAGTACATGGGGGAATTTGGATATCGAGGGATGCCCAACCCCTTTTTTCCTCCTATCTTGTACCCCGGGGGCTTTGACAGCTCAATAGTACCACCGCCATTCTTAAATATGCAGCCCAAGTTTCATCCGTTCACGAATAGTCAATATTACTGGATGCAAGAACGATCGCGAGATTTGGCCGCGTCGTTCTATCCGACCGTTATACGTCCAAAACAAATGGAACGTACGCCATTGTTTGCAAAATCGGCAGTACCTGAACCAGAAACACAGTCTTCCATGCCTTATCATTCGTCGTATCCAAATCCCGCCGCGATGTTCCGGGCTGCCAATCTAATCCTACCTTTCTATCTTAGAAGAGAGAATACCACACCAAGTTATACACCCATGGGGGCAGACGGTGGGACATCGAGCTCCAGTAACGAGGGCGATGCTCCAAGCATTGAATGCAACCCGACTAGTGTTGTTAAGACAATGAGTTCTTGGTATGACGGACAATCTAATAACCAGAATAATACTCCATGTTATTCACAAGCGTCAACTATACCATGGATCAAGGCGGATAATACGTTCAGTTATACTGTAGCAGCTGATCCATCTGATGTTATGACGTACTTACCAAATACTTCACTAAACAACTGCGATGGAAATGAACAGCCCGAGAGTGATGATGAAGAAGAGATGTACATGCAGGACAACTGCGATGATGACACTTCTTATTCATACCAGGATTCATGCAGTGAAATGAATGAAGAGAAAGAGGTAAAGAAATCTCTACCACCTTCAAGAAAGTCTCATGTTTGTGAAATCTGTGGCAAAACGTATGCACGGGCATTCACGCTTAAGACGCATCAGCGAGTACATACCGGTGAAAAACCATACAAATGCAAGGTATGCCAAAGGACCTTTGCACAAGGTAGCGGCCTTGAATCACACATGAGAATCCACACTGGAGAAAAACCGTACGAGTGTCCAATATGTCACAGAGCTTTTTCTCACTCATCGGCTGTCAAAAGCCATCTAAGGACACATACCGGAGAAAAGCCCTTTCGATGCAATATCTGCGGTAAATATTTTGGTGACCAATCAACTCTTAAGAAACACACCCGTGTACATACCGGTGAAAAGCCATTTAAGTGCTACGTCTGCAGCTTTACATTTACGCAAGTGGGAAATATGAACAAGCACGTAAAAAATGTTCACGGAGACAAATCAGCATAAGTATATATTACGTACGATTGTCGAACAAGACCTTATGTTTTAAAAAATGTTTGAAGGACTTTGAATAATTCGAACGCAAGCTCCACGTTTTCAAACAGTTACAGCTACTTTTATTGCAACAGGTTTCAGTGCTTTGCGTCAGTCCAAAAAATAAGATAAAACGCTCTTTTGTGTCTGTAGTTATGATGTCCAAATGAGCTACCATGCAGTAATGCAAAATGTTTTGCTTTTACTGAAGAACTTTGAATGAAGTTCTTGACTTTTCTACCAATTCTATTGATGCACGCCGAAGCCACCGTCGTGATAGGTCGTCTTTTCGCTAAACTGAATGTTTTCTTCGTCATTACATTAAAAATTAACGGAATAATTCTCCACCGCTTGGCATGAACCTGGAAAGTTTGACAAACCATAGAAAAAAAATGCTCTATTCCGAGGCCAAGGGGGAAAACTGGGTCACGTTGACATTGCAGTGCACATATTTCCATAATGGCCTCTATGTCGACTCGACCAGTTCTTTCCCCCAACCTGAAATGGCTAATAGAGTACAGTCGCGAGGAGTCGCGAAAACCGAGGTTTAGATGGACGTCATTCAAACCATTTTTGTGAATTTCCATGAGCACGTTCCCTTGAAACGCGTTCGTTTCTCAACAATATCGCTTTTCTTTATATTTGTTTATTGTTCGTTTGTTGGTTTGATTTCACAAGACAAAACAGGGTTCAATAGAACATTTGCATGAGGGCGTCATGCCAATCCAAATCCAAAGTGAACTAAGGAAGAAAATTTGCGAAGCATTCTATGGTAGTAGTCGACGATTCGATCTGTAAATGTTAGTGAAAACGAGAAGCTACGAGAGTAGTGCACGTTGTTGTGTTGTGTTATAGTTCAAATTTATTCGTTACAAAATAATGTACTGTTCAAGCATAAAACAAACTATAAATACACTTTATTCTGTCAAACCATAGATAATTTCATAGTTAACTGACTATAAATACATTTTAAAAGACTGTTTTTATCCAAGTCTCTTCGATATGATGTCGTAATAAAGTACTGTAGACGAAAAATCCTTCCCATCACATGATTGCTTTTGATTGACGGCAGAAAAACAAACTTTACAGAAAAGATTGACGGACTGTGATAAATTAAATTTTCACTCTTTAAATAAGATACTATTTTGTAGCTATAATTCTAGCCTTGATTTGAGGGTAGCTTTGAACGTTTTGGTCTTGGTAGCGCTTGGTCTTTTTGTTTAGACACAACGGCATCAGCTTTACGCTTCGCGTTGTCAACAGCAAAGCCAGCAACAAACGAATGGCTTTCTTTCTTTAATCGTTTTTCTTCGCGAAGTTTTTTCTATTTTTCTTGTTGTCTGGCATTCAAGTGTTCGGTGTAGAATTGCTGTTTCTGTGTCATCATTTCCAAGTCCTTGTCTTTTTCTTTCATCTTTCGTAAAGCAAGATCTGTCTTGTTTTTTATTCTTACTAACTCTTCCATCTTCTTTACTTGGTCTGCCATGTCCATAGCTTTTAGATCAGCTATGATTTCCGAGACGGCTTTGTTTTTAGACTGTCGTTCCGTTTTGGTAAGTCTTTTATGCTGAAGTCCACCATTTTTACCATCCATGTACTTTTTACTTGGTAATAAATAAGACATAACATTGTCATTGTCATTGAACATGCTGTATTTTCGGCTTTTCTCTTCAGCGTTTGCAAAGAAGACTTCAAAAACACTTGTCCACTGAAAGCTGTCGTCAGTCTTTGGTCTAAAACTGCTGGTCTTATTTGTGACTGCCTTCAAAGACGGCAACTTGTTCAAGCTTTTCATGTCATGCTCTTCGTACCATTTATAGCTTCTCTCGCGTCGTTGTGCCAGAAACTGTTTTAATGAATTAGAAATTGCAGGAAAATCTCCCATGTTGTCTCTCGTTGAAGAAAAATCTACTACTTCTGGGAAGCTGCTCTGTTCACTAAAAGCCAGTATGTTGACAATTTTTTCAGCAACCACTTTTGTTTATCTTATTCGACAAGTGTACCAAGCATATAGGATTACTCACTGATCTTGACGAGAGAAACTCCGAACTGATCAATTATAACTAGCCTATAAAAACTTTATGATTTTAAAATCAAATGGCAGCTGTGGAGGCGACTTATAGCTCAAGTGTCGACTCAAGTAGTTTGATTAATTCTGCACGATTAATTGCCATTGAATCTCAGTTCTTTTTCGGCTTTCTTTAAGTACTTCATTGTTTGTAGCAAAATGGAAGGATTTAATTTAAGATCTTAATAAGTAAAAATATGTTTACAACAGTTAACTTTTCCGCGAAGAATAGCGAAAAATGTTTATCTATGACAAATTCATCAGGGGACTATCTTGTAAGCCAAACTATTGCTCAATGCAACGTGAAGAATTAGCAAAGTACCAGAATATATCTACGATACTTCAAAAAAGTACTGTTTTAGTCAATTAATCGTCATAGCAACTCTATGAGAACAATGCCGGCATCCTTAATTATTGCTTACTAAGACTCACGTGAATAATATATAATCGACAACATTAATTATCGGCTGTTTTGAAGTGTCGAATCTCATTATAACATCAAGGTATTAGGGATTGAGAGCACCAAACGACATACGATTTGAGTGATGCATCTTGAAGATAACAAAGTCAATACTTCCAATGTGTTAATGAGTGTGATGTCATTATAGGAATTTGAGTTTGCTTCTCATCGTTTTTAAACTGCAACACTGATTACTATTAGAAAACAAATTTGCTACTATTTTTATCATTTTAATTTCCTCAATCCTAAATACTAATATAAATGTAAGTTTTCACGCATAATTTGGTTATCATACTTCTACAGTTCATAATGGATGGATTTTCGATGCTTGCAGAATGGCCTACTCGTGTACACCAAATCGATTAGTTGTTGGGTTGAAAAGGCTTAAAATCATCAAAGCTAAGACCAAGAGGTATTCTGGGTAGTCTATTTCCTGGGCGTTTGGAAAGTGTTTGTATACAGACATATGCATGAAGAGAGACAAAAATGCTTTGTTCAGTAACTTGAATCAATTTTCGAGAGCTGCAAACCTACAATATGCATAATATAAGCATTAGTAACTACTCAGAACACCCTTCGGTCCGTTTGCTTCGACGATTGATCATTTTCAAACACGTTTTTTCAATAGTACCCTTCACTGTTTCCAGATTCAAGAGTTTGAGATCAAAGATCATTTTCAAGAATTCCAAGTCGTAAATCCCCTAGTCTCCTTCGCAGCTGTCATTAGTTTCGGTCCCAGATCCTCCCGGCAGAGGCTCTGGCGAACCCTACAAATTCTCGCAATTTGATTGGCTTTTAAGAAGAACCATAGATCTACTTTTTGATTGGATAATCGCTTCCAGAGGAGAGTTATACGAAAACAAATAGATCTTTGGATTTTGTTCGCCACTTGTAAATTTCACAAAGCCAAAGGCTTGCCCATGCTTTTCTTGGCTAGTCTCAATATCGTACCCAGAGCCCTTATTTCTTACTGCGCATGCTCGACGAAATAATTGGGCTCTGGAAAACTCCAAACCGGAAGACCCAGATTCTGGGTTTCTCGCACATGCACATTATGACAGACTAGGTAAATTCAAAATGGCGGAAGATATTCAACGAGCATGCGAATTTGCGCTTGCAAAATTAGGTTTTGAAGATGATTTTTAGTTATATTAACTCCGAAAATATCTATTGGATAGGCATCAATACAATTTCCATTACAAAACCGGCAAAACTTTGAAAAATCCGGCCCTACAGGCTTTTTTGGTGTACTTAATTCGAGACGCCATCTTGTTTATTTTCCCTAGTACTGTAATTTTTACTTCCGGTATCTTCCTTTGTTCTCGAGAACCAATCACAGCACAAGAAATATTGGAGTTTTCCAGAGCCCAATTATTTCGTCGAGCATGCGCAGTAAAAATAAGGGCTCTGGGTACGAGATTGGGCTAGTCTTGGAAAGAGTTCGAGCATGCGCCGTGAAGACGTGGTGGCAATATCCCTTGCTTCCGGTTGTAGGGTTACCCAGAGCCTCTGACGGGGAGGAACGACAACCGAGGAGGATCTTGGAACGAGAATGCTCCATTAGTGGAGAGGGAAACGTTTTATACGGTGGTTGCACATGGCTGACTTTCATATTTTCCAATCTTTCTGACTAGATCTATTTCAGAACCATGCAAGTAATGATCAAAGCAAAAATTCAAGGAGTTTTCAAGGAGTTTCGCTAAAATCGTAAAATTCAAGAGCTTTTCAAGTCCCCTTGAAAACGTGAATTAAATTCAAGGAGTTTTCAATGAGTTTAAGGAGTAGCATGAACCGTGTTACTAGACAGTTAATTCACAGCTCATGTTTGATAATCAAATATTTTTATTGAATATAATAGTGGAACCGAAAAAAAATTGTTTTTATCTAATACCATTACATTTTGATTATTTTATCGCTAACATTATATTAATTGTATACTGAAAACAAAACTAATAAAATTCTATGATACAAAAAAACGTGTTATTTCAAGCCTCTATAGTGCATACCATATATCCGTGAAAATGTTAACAAAATGGTACAAATTAGTGCAAAGTTTCGTAGGTCTACCGAGGTCTAATTAACTTACTAATTGGGCAAATTTGTGCAACTTCCTTCAAGGCTTTTCACGGATATATGGTATGCACTCTACTGTAATCTTATGTTCCAGTACAAAGTTTTATCCACACCTCCCCAATAGAGGATTGTTTTAGTTTCCCAAAAGGCGTTACACTTGTTCCTTGTATTGTAGTTTTGTTGTACGATAAACCTAAGTGTCCAGTGTATGTCAAAATAATGTCTTAAAAATATCCCCTTTTTGTTATTCCAAAAATATTCCTGTTGTCAATGACCATAGATCATTCATACAGGTTTAGGCACAGTCCACACGCATCTAGTCTCCCACACAGCCGCTTTCAGTTTAAGCGTTGCGTGACGACACTGAAAGCAGCTGTGTGGGAGACTAACACGCATCCGGATTTTTTTCCGTTTTCGAGAGAATTCTCGTTCAAACGTAGTGTTTTCGAATCGTTTTTGCCCGTCCACACGAATCTGTTTTCGAAAAGTGGCATATTCGCCAGATACGTGTAAACGGAAGGCCAATTCGCAAAGAAAGAAATTCCTATTAAAAAAGATATCCGTATACGTGTGGACGGGGCATTTACTTTATGATTTAATTACTTAATATTTAATAATACGAAATATAGCCCCTTAAATTTCAAATCGTTGTTTCGCTTAAGTTGTACATTATCTGCTTCCGGTTGGAAATTGTGAATTAAATTCAAACGTGGCTAAAGTCGCTTACATGAGAATGACAACAGAATTTATCGAACGAGAAAAGGAACGTTTTGCGAAGTCGAGATAAAGTTTCTCGCCGAGTGCTTCAGCAATGTCAATCTATTTATGCCACGTTCCCACTGTCCGTGTAAATATGGCGCACCTTCTTTTTCACCGTGCAACAAAGTCGCAAGACAAGGAACACTGCCATTCTCCACTCAGTGTTGTGAGAACTCGCTAGTGAATACTCGTTCACTCGCTGTTTAATCTCCACTTCTTACAACTGTATAGAGGCTTTGCACCATCACGTGATGGCAGCCATGTTAGATGGCAGGAACAATACAATCGTTTTACATGAAAAAGAATTCAATTCCCGAGAGCAAAGGGATTTTATTGTTCTGCCATCTAACCACACTCAGTCCAAGTTGTATTATAGGTGCCGGCACGTGATGGTGCAAAGCCTCTATCGCCATTTTTGATAAGCTTTTCCACGCTTTGTTTACTCCAGTCCGCTATCTTGCAGGGTACTGAATAAACACGTGATATGTACATCATTTGTTACTGGCTAAAGTTGAGCGCGTATTCGCTGCGAGCAAAAATAGTTTTACTCGCTAGAACTTGCTGGGAGGAAAAAAGGTATTCGCTAGCTCACTGTGAGTGTTTTTAGCGATGAGTGGAGAATGAACTTAACACAAGGAAGCAATACTATACTCCACTCATCCCCCCCTTACATGGAGGAGTCTTGGTCGTATTTGGATAAGAGGCACATTATTTCCATTCATCGATACCACGATTATTACAGCAACTACAGCACAGACTGACCACACCCATTCGAATTGGGATCTTGTTGTGATAGTTAGCCATAGTTAGATCATCTGTTGATGACTGTAGGTATAGCTATGTGGTACAGAAGGCAGCTACTTGTATATATATATAAGACATTAGTGTGTGGTGACCTTTGATCAGATGAAGGCTTGGAGAGGTTAACGACCACCTGGAAAATTGATGTTAGAACAGAATGAATATGACATAATGGGCAACTGTAAATATTCGTCCTGCGAATTTGCGAGACTAATTATGGTGAGAATATCAGTACGAGATGACGGGATACAAGGAAACAGATGGCATTCAAAAATTCTTTTTAAATATCACCAGGAACTCGCAGCATTTTTTTAAGACGTTATCTGAGATAGCCAACGTGGTGGATTGTGGTCTAGCTTGGGTACCATTTTCTTTTGTTCAACATGCCTTATATGGTGTTGTTTGTACCGGATCTAAGACCATAATGCATCCTGTTTATCGAACTCAGAAAAAGCCTACGTAAAGCAGCTGTTAGACCATCATGTCCAACTATAGACCCTTACATGTGACGTCAAAGCACCTCAGCTTGAAGGACAAAACAAAAGAATTTCAATCTCCTGTGAATTGGAAACTTTTTGTAGTGTCCTCCAAATAGAGCTGCAAGGAGTCTATTACCTCTATCTAAATGTGACACTAGAGAAAAACGTTTGCGCATGCTCGCACTTCAGCACGTTTTCTAAGAATTTTGAAGAGTTTGAGTAAAATAATAAATGTTTGTTTTCTCCAAGTATACAAAAAAGTTCGAGAGTATACTTTTGTCAGACCAAGATACTGTATTAACAAACACAATATGAAAGAATTAGCCTTAAGTTTCAAGCATGGACACTACGTATTGGCAGTTAAGTCCAATTTATCAGGCATGTTTGAAAGAAGTCAAATTTACAAATGTTTTGACTAATTTACATACGAATTCAGAGCATGCACAGACGTTTTTCACTCGTGTCTATAAATGTAGGCTATTACTTACGTCTAGCTCGGGGAGGTTCACGTTTTTGTTGACTTACTAACTGTGCTGTACCAGGTGTAGTCACGGCTGAACTTGTAAGACTTTGTGCAGCAGCCGCTTTTTGTTTTAATGCCGTCCAGTCAAAAATGTAATCATACTGATAATTTAAAGTGCGAAATAGGATTCGAAAAAGCTGGCGCAGATACATGTAGTCTGGAGCCTCGTCGAATCGTAAACCCTTGCAGTAATTTAAATACATTGCAAATTCTGCCGGGAAGCCCTGGAATAAAAACAATTCCATTATTAAGGAAATATAAACCTTTGTACATAATTACTGTTTGATAAGTAAGACAGTAAGTCAAGCTATACAGTAGTCTATTGACTGTTTGATAAGTAAGACAGTATAAGTCAAGCTATACAGTAGTCTATTGACTGTTTGATAAGTAAGACAGTAGGTCAAGCTATACAGTAGTCTATTGACTGTTTGATAAGTAAGACAGTAAGTCAAGCTATACAGTAGTCTATTGACTGTTTGATAGGTAAGACAGTAAGTCAAGCTATACAGTAGTCTATTGACTGTTTAATAAGACAGTAGGTCAAGCTATACAGTAGTCTATTGACTGTTTGATAAGTAAGACAGTTAAGTCAAGCTATAGTCACATACCTTACACAGGACCTCTACAGGGGTTGACATTTTCTTTTCACTAATCTTCTCATACTTCTGCTTTTTCGTGGCAGCCTACAAGTACATGTACATTTAATTCATTAAATATAAATAAATAAATAAACAAACAAATAGACAAACAAATAAACAAATAAATAAATGAATAAATAAATAGATAAATGAATGAATAAATAAATAAAATAAATAAATAGACAAACAAATAAACAAATAAATAAATGAATAAATAAATAGATAAATGAATAAATAAATAGATAAATGAATGAATAAATAAATAAATAAATAAATAAAATAAATAAAATAAATAAAATAAATAAAATAAATAAAATAAATAAAATAAATAAAATAAATAAATAAATAATAGCAAAGATAAGAGTCTATAGGTAAACTTTGATGTCTTTAATTTGAAACTCAAAAAAAATGTTTTTTCTGAAATGTTTCAACCCAAAACCAGGGACATAACAAAAGGGGCATCCCCTCCCCCCCCCCCCCCCCCAAGAAAAAAGGTTTTGCTATTAACAAGTGGATATACAGCTGTAATGACAAACTCTAAAGATGAAATGCGTCACACTGTGCCATTGTGAGGTTAATCTGCCAACTATTTTAACAATAGGTTTTGTCACCTTGCTTTGTTGGATTGTCCAATAGATTTCTTGTTGGCAATTTAAACAACGACCGACCAAAACAAATTTCGTCATCGTACCCCACCTATAGACCTAACCCACTGTTTTCCTATTTTAGACCATATGTCATTCCCTAGAGTATCATTTCCTTGTTTATTGTTTGCACATGAGAAGACACATGAATCCATACAACTCAAATAAAGAATCTTATTCTCAAGGGAAAGACACATGGTGTGAAATGGGATAACATTATGACCTAGTGGATTTGGAACCTCCCACAGACCTACCATCCAGATGTAGACAGAACACACCTCAATCCACTCATCCCAAACTGAACCTTTTGTAAATAATATCCAGTATCCAGAAACATGCCTTAATATCCACATTATAAAAAAGCCTTAAACTTGGCCAACTAAGCATTTGGACCATATCAATGGTTTACTAAAAAGACCCATAACGTTAGAATGAATAAACAGCTTGTATATACACTGTAATATGTACCTTTAGTCCTTGCCATGGTAAATTATTTCTGTTGAAATACATTAAAACATAACCAAGCGACTCCATGTCATCACGACGCCTGTCAATCATAATTCAAGTGTTAGGAAGTCATAAAGACAGACAGACGTAATGGTTCATTAAAGAGTCCTCACTCAATGCATGTTAAGTTAAGTATTATTAAATTTCCAATGGTAAGGAATAGTTCCAGGGCCCGAAATTAGCAGTCCTCCAGTCGTCAGGGACGACTAAAGTTTGCAAATGACGACTAGATTTTGGAATTTGGTTGTCCTTCTGACAACCTACGTTTTTGCCAAGGTGTTTTCTTTTTTAAAAAAAATCTGAATATAATTCTAAATTATATCTCTTCTGCTTAAAACCTAGAAAGTTCATTTTTCAACTGATAAACTTTCAAAAATCGAGATAACGCATTCGTCAGAAGCCATTGAATACCGCTGACAAATTTGATTGCATCTTCTGCATTATAGCTAACCGCTGACCATTGTCATTCAGGCTCTACAAAATGGCGTCCAAGTGGGACTCGTAAGTTTTGCTCGGGACGCCTAAGAATAATTAGAACATGGTTGTTCAAAGGATCACTTAGCTCAAAAGTTAATTTCGGACCCTTAGTCCTAAATTCTTTTTTTTTTCAGTCTTGAGAAGAGAAGATTGAAAGTTGGGGGAGAGTTTTGTTAGAGTTTTCATGCAGTTGTTTGAATAAAGGATTCCTTCTGAGTAGCCATGTCCCAAAGGCTGTTACTTGCACTCACTGCATGCCATACAGGCATGAATGCTATAAATGATAATGCGTACATGTACTTCCAGAAATTATCCATATCCCCACCCCCCCAGAGGAATTTGGAATTCCTGAGGGGTGGGGTCAAGAAAAAACAAAGTTACAGATTTTGCATTGAAGAAAATTGGAATTTCCTGGGGATAGGGAGGTCTTAAAAATTCCTCCTCACGGGGTATGGATAATTTCTGGAAATACACAATGATTATGATGATGATGACGATGACACTAGAGAAAAACGTTTGCGCATGCGTGTATTTCAGCACGTTTTCTAAGAATTTTGAAGAGTTGGAGTGAGAAAATAAATGTTTGTTTTCTCCAAGTATACAAAAAAGTTCGAGAGTATACTTTTGTCAGACCAAGATACTGTATTGACAAACACAATATGAAAGAATTAGCCTTAAGTTTCAAGCATGGACACTAAGTTTTGGCATTTTGTGAAGTCCAATTACTTAAGAGAGTATGCTTTTGTCAGACCAAGATACTGTATTGACAAACACAATATGAAAGAATTAGCCTTAAGTTTCAAGCATGGACACTAAGTTTTGGCATTTTGTGAAGTCCAATTACTTAAGCATGTTTGGAAGTCAAATTTACTTATGTTTTGACTAATTTACATACGGATTCAGGGCATGCGCAGATGTTTTTCACTCGTGTCGACGACGATAGTAACAATAATAATAATGATAAACATAATGGCAACGATAATGATAATAAAGAAAATGATGATAGTGACAATAATAATAAAAGCTTTATCTATTAATGAAAATAAACTTTCAGCCAGAGGCTGGCTTACGATGTGCTTTCATTGAGAGGAGTGCATTTTTAAGAGTAATTTATTCTACAACTTATTTTCAAAATATCTTACACTATTTAACCATACATGTACACCAATCGATTAATAGAAAAACTTACGATTGTTCAATGCCCAGATGAGCATTGATGCTTGCATATCTTGCTGTACCAGTCAGGTTCTTGTCCTCTCTGTAAGGTATGTGCTGTTTTGTGCGACTATCTCTGTATTTCTTGGCCAGGCCAAAATCTATCAGGTACAGCTGTGCAAAGTAAATGAGCAAAATATCATTAGGGAAAAATTTCCTTTAAAATGCCGAGTGGGAGAGAAGAATGAAGATTTCTTCTCAAAAAACTTACTTTTTAATAGAGCAAAAAAAATAGAGTCCTGTGCAAATTTTGAGGATTTTGCCCTCTTGAAGTTTTGAAGTTCAAAGTGAATATGGTTATGTATGGTTCCTCAATAAAAACTTTAAGGTTGTTTCGTGGTTTTGAGCAGTTTTTGCTCATGTACATACCATGGGCTCAAATTGAACTTTCAATAGTAGGCAGTCACCTCAAGTTCTTATTTTGAAAAGCCCAAGATCATATAATAAAAATAGTTTATTTTTTTCCGGTCCGGTATCTTAAAAAATCGTGCGTTCTGATTGGCTGTTTGAGCGGGCAATATTTTGTCAGTATCTGCCCACGCGCACGGTCCGGTATCCTTTGCCGCTCGACAACAAAGCAAAATGATTACAAAATCAAGTAAAAAAAATACGGGAAAAAAATAAATAAGTTATTTTTCGTCCTATAGTCAGTCCGGATAGGGAAAAACTGTGCCCTCGGTCTTGAAAACATATATTCATGACCTCGGGCACAGTTTTCCCCTATCCGGACCTCCTGGCCGGTAAATAACATATATGTATAACACAGTTGTAGTAGAGGCCTTGAACAGAATATGCTCACTGTACATGTAGTCCATACCTTGTTACAGTGTTTATTCGTTCCCATCAGGAAATTATCTGGCTTGATATCTCGATGAATGAAATTCTTGTTATGGACAAACTCTACTCGACCAATCATCTGTTTGATAAAAGACAGAGTTCAATTACAGTAATCAATTGATATCATCCTAATTGATTTCAAATATTGCACATGGTAAATGTTTGAACTGTTTTTTGAGCCATCTCATATAGGTAGAAAATAAATAGACATTGATATCGTTTTTATTCACAAGTTTTCTGTAACATCTCTCACTCACTCGAGGACTCGCTTGTCACAATGTTACAAAAAACTTGTGAAAAATACTATATCAGGCTCTTAACATGTGATTATATGTTTATTTTACATTTAGGGTCAATTTTGATTGATCAAAGCTAAAATATTTTGCGAGATCTTATTGTACATTTTTACCGTGAAGTGATATGGTTTTTATTCACCGCATTATTTCAAGGATATTGACCCTTAACGTGTAATAAAACGTATTACTACCACTGATTCAGGGCTTAAAATAACGGCAGATCAGTTGCCGGTCATGAACACAGGCCAAATTAGTCTTAGCTTTGTCATATCATGCCTCATTTCTGGCTCACAATACTGGTTAAAATGACCGGCAAGGCAAAGAATTGACCGGAGAAGTCCCAGTTCTGGCCGGACATCAGACAATGTCCAGCCATTATTTTAAGCCTTGTGATTATCAATATGATTAATTCATTCATTAATATTTAACACAGGGTTCATGCTTAGGTAACCACTTAAAATGTTTGCGATCCAGCAGAGCCTTCCCCAAGGAACCCTGAGCTGAATTGATTTGTTATCAAAGTCATATATCAGCACGTGACTGTTTGATGCAAAATACCTATTCAAGTCTAAAATTGTACCTACTGTAACTAAAGTTATCTTAGGCCTAGGGCAAACGTCAAACTTTCCATGCAACGAACTCATTAAAAACAATGGATATCAGGTGATAATGAGGCGGCATTCTTTGATGTAATTACGTTCGGTGCATGGAAAGTTCGACGTTTGCCCTAGGCCTTAGTACTTACTTGATCAGCCAACATGAGAACTGTTTTCATTGAAAGATGCCTAGAGCAAAAGTTAAACAAGTCTTCTAGACTGGGTCCTAATAGATCCATAACTAGTACATTGTAATCTTTCTCTTGACCATACCATCTAAAAATAAACAAGCAGACTGTATATTAAATATGTGTATGTATATGTTACAGTGCTTCTCAACCACACGTATGAAATCTTGAACAAAATTTTCAAAACTTACTGTAATAGAGTGTTGGTGGACGCCAATCAAAATGTTTCCCAGCATTGTCGGAAAACACAACGCTTTTAAGGGCACATGCCTACGGAATGTCATGGAAACGCATTGATTGACAACCACCAAAACCTACTTATTTTGTCGATTTTTCATTATATTGTCGATAACAAGGTGAAAGTCCACATGAAATGCCACGAATCAAACATAGCCGCCATCTTGTACATGTATTTCACTCGCCAAGACATCTGGGAATAGTCTGTGTTAACTGACCTTGTTTATTGAAGGCTCAAGTATGGCTGCCCAGTGAAATTTTATTGTGTTATCATTACTAATAAAACTGTCTTACATTGTTGTAGATTTGCAACAGAGTTACTGGCTAAAAACATTATTATTCTTAGTTTTAAGATTTTGGAAATGGCCTTTCCAGTTTTCTAAATGGCCCCTAAATTTTGGATTGATAGGCCCTTTGACCCCCGGAAAGAAATTCCTGGTAAGAACACTGTATATCTAATAATAATAATAATCTTTATTGCAAAATTACAAGATTTGCTCCAGAAACACTCTATCAAAGCAGTGATTTTTGAAGAGGTCCGGACTAAAATGAATATTAAATAAATTAAATAAATAGTAATGTATAGAAGCCATAAAATAGATTATATTTAAAAATATGAATATGCAAATAAAACGCTAGATATTAAGCATCATATCTCAAGAGATTTGGAGTCATGTGGTTGCACCCCAAGAATTCAAGGGGTATTTAACTAGTTCTTCCTATAAGACATTGCATAGTGCTCTAGAATGTAAGTTGTTTTGAATGAGTGAACCAATCATTGCTTGATAGTTGATAGTGTCATACCCAAGGTTAAGAGAGGTTTTATCTAATATTATTATGAATCAAACTATTAAGTAATATATACAGTATGAGTGGCAGTGTCGTATCAGATATACAACCACAAGGCATAGCCGAGTGATTGTATATCAGATACAACATGGACACGAATACTTTATATGACTGTATATGACGTCTAGGTTAGTTCCTTTGTGTTTCACTAAAATTTTCAAAATTAAAGTGAATTTGGCCAAGAAAATCCAACTTAAAGTTTATGCAAATGAACACAGTTTTGTATCAGATTTACAACACTCTTCACAGTCATGACTTCAGTTGTGTTTTCCTTATGAATTATTAATGAGTTTGATAACAACAAATAAAGTACCTGATTTTAGGAATTCCTATACCACCCTGTAGAATTTTATACAGTTTGGATTCATATAAAAGTTGAGGATGTCTTGCTTTCTGAGATTCTAACTTGACAGCTGCTTCCTTCAAAGACAGAACAATACATACAATTGATAAATTAGAAAACATTCGTATTAATTTCAGTAGTTTTTTAAATCTTCCTTGTCACTAAGGGATGAATATCTAGAAGACATAAAAAGGGTTAAGTCAATTTATTTTATTTCAATAATGTGAGGAGCTGTTGCTCAATTCTCCTAAGCCAGGAACTCATATATAAAGCATTAGAAATTGGGCGTATATAGATTTCTTCGGTGTTACAAAGATGCTGGTCAAGTGAATCAATTTCTTAAAAAGTGTTAATACACCACATTCAATTTCACATTCAATGCATATCGCTGTTTTTGAAGACTACAGACTCATTTGCACAGGCTTAGCCTCGTTTATAAGTCAGCTATTCACAAATACCAAAAAAAGTCCGTGGAATTTCAAAACACTGGTATAGTTCAAGCTGTACATTCTTTACATTAACGTTGAAATTTACAAATGATTTACTCTTAAGCCAGGCTAAGCCTGCGGAGATGAGTCTTCAGTCTTAAAACACAGCAGTATTTATGGAATGAGGAAAGGGACTATTGAAAATAATAATAATCAAGGGAATGAATTTTGTAATCCATGTTACAAGTTTGGAATTTGGAGTTTGGAGGCTAACATGAAAATACAAAACAAATCACACTTTTTCTCGATGGAATTTGTGGCATTTATTTTGTATTTCCATGTTAGAAATTTTCAAGACAATTTTAAGAAGGGTGCATTAGAATGATATAAAAGTTTGAAATTTTGAGACAAAATGAATAGATGATAATTAAGTTGCCAAATAATGCATTCTAACAATAGATTAATGTATTTTTATGCAAGGCTTGATTTTTATTCAATTATTTATAACTGCCAATTGATAATGATTTTTGGAATAAAAACTTTGTCTTGAAAAAAGAGATTGTCAATTATGTCCAATAATTTATATAAATTCTTATTATCCTGATAAAATTGTTTGTGAGAATTACTGTAAATAAAATACGAATAGAATAAAAGTGCTAAGAGGATGCCCATACAGACAGTAAAGAAACGGATATGATTTTGGAATAAGGCTAGGAAGAGCCCCTGGGTGCTTTCCGACAGATAAATCTTATCCAATGGACAAATTTATTGGATACAGCATCTACAGGATATTATCATCCGTTGGACAGTGCAATCCATCTTTCATACAACTGGGCCCAGGGATATAAATGTATGTTACATAACTATGAGTTAGGTTCCAAGACAAAAAAAAAAAGAAAAAGAAAAAAGAAAAAGAAAAAAAGGGAAAAAAGGAGTAAATCTTACATTAAGAAGTTAATGAAGAAGGAAAACTCACATTTACAATACTGATTAAGCAATTTGGAATATTCAAATCATGAAGAAAAAAATAAACTTATGTAATTTTTCTTAATGACTTTCACGGATTAAAAATATAATAGAATACATCCCCAAACCTAGCTATAAGTTACGTAAAATTATCTTACGAAGATAAAACGGAGAGAATCAAGGCTTACACTTCTACAGTTACTAACCTCTCCATTAGTTATATTGACGGACAGATAAATATCACCAAAAGAACCACTTCCAATTTTACGAATGAGTTTATATTTTCCTCCGACAATAAATTCGGACTTGGCGCTGCTAGGATTAGAAGACATGATGAATGATCTGGCTGGTCTGAAAGTTAAAAAAAAAGTCACTGGTTTTTTTTTATGTATAAAAAAATCTTTGTTTACAAATTTATCACTAATACAAATTTTCTTTCGCATCAACTGACATTGTCAAAATAAAAGCCGTATTTCATGGCCTTGTTAGCGATTTATTTGTTTGTCCTTTGTGTTCGTCCTTTGTGAGAAAAGAAAAACCCCAATAAATAAAGTTTAAAAGCAAGGGAATAAATTTGAAGATATCTAACATGTAAAATAGCTACACCTATTAACCATACATTATTAATTGAGAGAGTTCTGGTTTTCAGAGCGTTATGAGTGTCCGCTCTTGTTTTTCAGTCAGAAAATCGAGCGGCCATGTTTTGACACAAGGGTGACAACAAGGCCAAGTTTCATGTCGTCATGTATTATTTACTAGACTGTCTTAGGCAGAAGACATTACCTAGAATTTGCTGGCGAATAAGTTCATTATTGAAATGTTTTTATACATAAGGAAATTCCGAACGATTCCAGAGGGAAGTTCATTGAAATAAAGGGAAATTTTACTCTAAAGTTCAGCCTACGCGACACAAAGAACGACCCTCATTCGACAAAAACGCACTAGAACGCTCAACTTCGACCCGAAAAAATTCCCATTGAACTTCCTCATTTCCAAACAAAAATCATACCATACCTTTATACGATATCCTTTTCATGTGAAGCAGCAAGAAAAAAGCACTATTCTTGGCCCTAAAACACTTCAAGAACGACTTTACATGTTCGATGTATCGTTTTATTTCATCGACTCCATATTTTCTTCCCCGTATTCAAGAGTATTATGGGATTCTTTCTTGGTTGCCCCTGACGACGGCGACGAAAGAAATCGATATTTGATTGATAGCGTGGGAACGCTGTGTGTACTTTGCCATAATTTTGATATCAAATTGTTGACAAAAGCAGTGACTTCCCTGATTATATAAATACGTACAGTTTTTAGGCTTATTTACGTGTTTTAAATCTTGATTAAATTTATTTCCCATCTTTTTAAAGATCTCATGCTAAATTCTATGAAATAAATTTAAAAAATAATAGTAATAAATGAAAAGATAAGAAAAATGGGTCAAATCAATACTTTATTTTGATCATTATTTGATAAAGAAGGGGGTAGGATGAGCGCTAAACAAGGGTTTAATAACTACTTAATTTAAAGAAACAGAGCTTGGGCTACCTGTGGATACATAACACGTTTTTCCTGTTCTCAATCAACTTCATTTCCCGGTTCTTTTTCAAGTTGTTCCCTTTTAAGTTATTCATGTTTCCCTCTTTAGTTATTCCGTGTTTTCTATTACCTTTTGTGTTGTAGTATGTCGTGTTTAACATTTAGTCACACTGTTTAATTGTTAGATAAATTTATCTAACTTTACATCTAATATATGAATATTTAGTTGACGTCACCTAAAATAGTAAGCGCGCCAATGACGGGGGTAAAGGGTTTACTTTATCAGAGAATGCGTGAAGACAGTCTATTTTATATACCCTGTTCCAGAGCGAGCGCGATTTTATATACCCTGTTCCAGACTAAAATCGCTGAAAACCATACTCTGTTTGGCGGCACCTACCCGCATAGCGAATATAGGGGAATACCCCCCCCCCCCTCCCCCCCGGGCCTATAAGAGACTATAAATTTTCAGTGTTCAATATACAGCACAGACAGTACAACAACAATGTTGGGGGGGGGGGGGGGGGAGTTGGGGGGTCCTACCTCCTTAGACTCCTCCCCCAGATAAGGCCACACGAACCAAAATGGAAGATTACAGGAAAAGGAACCGACAAGATATGAGCGTGAAAATGAATTCATTCATTGAGTCCGATGTTCTGAATGGCATGACTGCTTACATCATATGCATTTAAAGTTGAAGCTACGTAGCACGTATTAAGTGTACCTTCACTCATATTTACAACGTAGCCAGCCTTTTCCAAATCCTAAAAAATCCTCGTTTGTCCCCTCCGAAACGGCGAAAATTGAATGTTATAATGTAATGAAGTATTTCTTACCTCCGTTCGCCTTGAAAATAGATTGTGGGACTAAAAGCTTTGTTTTTTGTTTGGACATGATTGGGGGAAAAAACAGACGAAAACTGCAGTATTTGCTCCGGCGTCTTGACCACAGGAAGCCCAATAACTAAGGGAAACGAAAATACGATACATCAGAAAAATTCTAAATAGGCTACAGCCAGATTGCTCAGGGGAGGATCCAGGGATGGTAAAAAGGGTGACTAGGCACTCGCACTTTTGACAAATTTCTCAGTAGTTCCTGGTAAAGCCTTTGTAATAGTCACCCCCTCTAAAATTCCTGGATCCGCCTCTGACTGCACAAGCACGGCTAGGACCCCATGAAACCCTTGCAGTTACGGTCGATGTGGTGTATTTGTGTTTTATTATGTACGATCGTCATATATAATTACATGTCAATCAATGCAAATCTAACATTTCCTCCCTTCTTAGTTATGAATCACTGTGATAGAAAAAATAACTCAATAATAATGTCTCTGAATGTTCATATCTCTTATGACTGTCCTAATATTGTTCATACATATAACGTTTTGGTGGGCTTCTGTGCCTTGTTGGGTATCGATGTCCTTTGCCTTGTCCTTCTTGCGTCATGTTGCTCTTAGCGGGGGTAACTTTCTTGCTTGTCTGGGTTGTGCTGACTGATGGCTGTTCTACTGCTGATGGGCAGACATCTTCTGCTGGTCTTGGTTGAGGGTCGCTTTGATTTTCATCATGCTTCCTTTCTTGGATTTGGTCTGTGTGCCTTCTCCAATAACTTCCAGCTTCTGTTTTGACTTCATACGTCAATGGTCCTAGTTGTGTGTTGATGGTTCCATTAACCCACTTGTCTTGTCCTCTGTAGTCTCGAACTGTCACTGGCTGTCCATCATCAAACAAGCGTATAGGTGTTTTCTTCTCAAGTGCTTTCTTCATTTGTTTCTGCTGCACTGTGCTTTTTACATCTGGCTTCATCAAATCCAGACGTGAACGTATGTTTCGACCAAGGAACATTTTGGCTGGTGTTTCGTTAGTGGTAGCATGAGGTGTGTTGCGGTACATCAGTAGGAAATTTGCTATCTTCTTGTTTAAAGAGGCTGATTCTGATTTCATTGCCTTCATACTCTGTTTGAAGGTTTGCACGAATCTTTCTGCTTGTCCATTCGTTGCAGGATGGAACGGTGCTGATCTAAAATGGTGAATCCCATTGCTCTTCATGAATGTTTGAAATTCCTCTGACGTGAATTGCGGTCCGTTGTCAGAAACGAGCTGCTGTGGTACGCCGTTTCTTGCGAATACTGAGCGTAGTACCTCAATAGTGCTTGTTGCTGTGATCTTGTTCATTGGAAACACCTCTGGCCATTTAGAGTGTGCGTCGACTATAATCAAAAACTGTTTGTTTATAAATGGTCCAGCAAAATCGATATGGATGCATTCCCAAGGTGAACTTGGCCATTCCCAGGGGTGGATGGGTACCTTTGTTGGGTTGTTTCGTACTTTGTTACAACCAGAGCAGGTTTTGGTTATCTGTTCAATTTCGGAGTCGATTCCTGGCCACCAGATGTGACTTCTAGCGAGGGCTTTCATTTTCACTACGCCTAGGTGAGTTGAATGGATGACCTCCAATACTTGTTTCCTTAGGGTGTCTGGAATGATTACTCGTATTCCCCACATGAGACATCCCTGATACGTTGTGATTTCGTCTCGACGATTGTAGTACGCCAGTAGTAACTTGTCGTCTGGCTTAGTTGACCATCCAGACATGGTCTGTTCATAGACTCTACTTAAGGTCTTGTCTCTTGTTGTCTCTCGTCTGATTGTTGCGCTTGTCACTGGTAACTGTTCAAACTGACTTAAGTGAAAAATGTCAACAGCTTCTTCCTTTTGATCCTCTGGGGTTACTTCGAACGGTAGTCTTGAAAGGGCGTCAGCGTTAGTGTGTCGCTTAGTGTTCCTATACTCTATGTCGTAAGTATAGCCTGATAGAAACATAGCGTATCGCTGTAGTCTTGTAGCTGTGGTCACTGGTATGCCTTTGGTTGGGCTGAAGATGGTTACTAGTGGTTGATGATCCGTAACCAACGTAAACTGTCTTCCGTAAAGGTAGGTGTGGAATCGTTTGATTCCAAAGATGATTGCTAATGCTTCTTTGTCAATTTGAGAGTAGTTTTTCTCTGCTTTCGTTAAGGTGCGAGAAGCGAATGCTATTGGTCTTTCTTGTCCATCGATGATATGGGACAGAACTGCGCCGACTCCATATGGTGACGCGTCGCATGCTAAGCGGATAGGCTTCTTGGAATCATGATGACACAATACCAAATCTGACGTGACCATCTCTTTTACCTTCTCGAAGGCTTTGTCACATGCTTTCGTCCACTGCCATGCTTTACCTTGTTCTAGTAGCTGGTGGAGTGGTCTCATTACCGAGGCTAGGTCTGGTAGAAATCTGTGATAATAATTTACGAGGCCAATGAATGCGCGAAGCTGAGTGACATTCTTTGGTGCTGGAGTATCACGCACTGCTTTAATCTTTTCCTCTGTCTTGTGTATGCCGTGCTTGTCTATCTTGTGTCCACAGTATTCGATCTCATCTTGGAAGAACTGGCATTTTTCTAGGTTGACCTTGAGTTGGTACTGTTGCAGACGGCTCAACACACTATCCAGATTGTTAAAATGTTCGGTATTGTCCTTACCAGTTATTATCATGTCATCTAGGATGCATTGGACTGATGGTATTCCTTGCAGAATCTGTTCCATAGTCCTCTGCCATATTGCTGGCGCAGAAGCGATTCCAAACAACATCCGGTTGAACTGGTATAGACCCTTGTGCGTATTCGCAGTTAAATACTTCTTTGAGTTTTCTTCCATCTCCATGTGTAGGTAGGCTTGCCTCAAATCGATCTTTGTGAACTTTTCTCCATCTGCTAACGATGCGAACACATCTTCTATCCTGGGTAACGGGTACTGGTCCACTGCAAGCTGGGAATTAACTGTGAGCTTAAAGTCTCCGCAGATTCTTACTCTTCCGTTTTTCTTGAGTACGGGAACTATGGGTGTGGCCCATTCGCTTGTTGCCACCTTGGATATTATTCCCATTTTCTCTAGCTCGTCTAATTCTCGCTCCACCTTTGGTCTCAAGGCATATGGTAGTTGTCTGGCTTTCAGAAATACTGGTTGCGGTTCCTCTTTGAACTTTAATGTCGCCTTGATGTCCTTCACTTTCCCAATTCCTTCTTCAAAGACTGTTGGATATTTGTTTAAGATATTGTCTAGTGCGTTGTTGGTACTTGCAGGTTCCTTATTCAGTGTTAACACGTTGTTTATCTCTTTCCATTCTAACTGTATCGCTGCTAACCAATCTCGGCCAAACAGTGCTGCTGTGCCTCTCTCGACTAGATATAATTCGAGGTTTTTCTCTTGATTGTTGTACTTTACCTTGACGCGTGTGATTCCTAACGGATGAATTTTCTCTCCTGAGTAGGTTTTTAAAACAACTTTTGTGGGCTCAATTTTAGCCTTGCCGACTTGCTTCTCAAATTCATCTTTAGACATAACTGAAACTGCTGATCCTGTGTCAAGCTCCATTGATACTTTCTTTCCATTAATATTTAATGGTAGTTGAATAGGCTTAGTTTTCTTCTCTTTTATCGAATTAATGTCTAAGCTTCCTACGGGAAGTTCATTGTCGCTGTCCGACTCGTCTTCGCTATCGGCATTGTTATCGAGGGCGTGTACATTCCGGCGTGTATGGCGGCGTGTTTGTTGTCTGCGTTTAGCTAAACATGCTTTCTCGATATGTCCTTTCTTCTTGCAAAAATAACATGTAGCTTCTTTATGTTTACATGAATTAGATGAATGACCTGGTTTATCACATCTAAAACACGTATTATCTCTTGGTTTAAGCTGATTTTCGGTTGGTTTTCTAGGCTTTGCTTTAGCTATCTTGTTTACACCAACTTCTTTGTGCTTACCTTGTAATTCAATGGCGTCTTTCGCGGCCATTTCCATTGCTACGGATATTGCGATAGCTTTTTCCAGTGGTAACGTAGATTCTGAAAGCAATCTTTTCTGTATTCCGGTATTACGGATTCCACATACTAATCTATCTCTGAGTGTGTCGTTCAGGTTATCGAAGTTGCAGTGAATCGCCAACTTCCTTCGTTGTGCTACATAGTCGTTTATAGTTTCTCCTTCGTCTTGCATTCTTGTATGAAATCGGAAACGTTGAGTGATTACAGACGGTTTAGGCGATAGTTGTCTCTCCAAAAGGTGTACGATGGTATTATACTCAAGCTCAGAAGGCTTTTCTGGAGCTGCTAAATTCCGTAAGAGATTATAAGTTTTACTTCCAAGTAGCGTAAGAAGCGCGGGAACTTTCTTCTCTGTTTTGATCTCGTTGACTGTAAAATATTGTTCCAAACGCTCGATGTAGGCACTCCATGTTTCTGTAGCTCCGTCGAATGGTTCTATTCTTCCAATAAAGGCCATTTTTGTTTGTGAAAACCAAGGAAATCTCACATTATTTCAAGAAGAAGTCCTCCGAATTTTTACAATGTGGCCATCCTCGTCGCCAGTAATTGTGGTGTATTTGTGTTTTATTATGTACGATCGTCATATATAATTACATGTCAATCAATGCAAATCTAACAGTCGAGCCGTACAACAGTGTTAGAACTTCAATATATGTTATCAGGGCTTTCAAGCAAGACGCCATCAGTGTTCGTGCGTGTTTTGAATATTTTCCGCTAAGGAACTGCGACCGGAACTGCACGGTTGGGTTACCTGTGGAAAGACATTTACCAGACAAGATGGCGTCCAAAGTTGCTCCATCAGCAAAGAAGGTGGTTTTGCTTAGCTGTGGTTCATTCAACCCTATAACGTACATGCATTTAAGACTATTTGGTAAGTTTATGTTACTTGTTAGTTAAGGTGTTCTGGTTTAGTTTCCGGCTAGACTGGCTAGTAAAGGGACGCTGCTTAAGTTTAAGGTGGCTCGATGGGTGTTGTTTGTTTGGTGCGCTACCTTTCCAACTTCAAATCGCAAATACGCGGACGCTAACAACTCATTGGGGGGGGAAATCCTTTAGAGGTTTTAGGGAAAGATGGTGTTAGATTTGCATTGATTGACATGTAATTATATATAACGATCGTACATAATAAAACACAAATACACCACAATTACTGGCGACGAGGATGGCCACATTGTAAAAATTCGGAGGACTTCTTCTTGAAATAATGTGAGATTTCCTTGGTTTTCACAAACAAAAATGGCCTTTATTGGAAGAATAGAACCATTCGACGGAGCTACAGAAACATGGAGTGCCTACATCGAGCGTTTGGAACAATATTTTACAGTCAACGAGATCAAAACAGAGAAGAAAGTTCCCGCGCTTCTTACGCTACTTGGAAGTAAAACTTATAATCTCTTACGAAATTTAGCAGCTCCAGAAAAGCCTTCTGAGCTTGAGTATAATACCATCGTACACCTTTTGGAGAGACAACTATCGCCTAAACCGTCTGTAATCACTCAACGTTTCCGATTTCATACAAGAATGCAAGACGAAGGAGAAACTATAAACGACTATGTAGCACAACGAAGGAAGTTGGCGATTCACTGCAACTTCGATAACCTGAACGACACACTCAGAGATAGATTAGTATGTGGAATCCGTAATACCGGAATACAGAAAAGATTACTTTCAGAATCTACGTTACCACTGGAAAAAGCTATCGCAATATCCGTAGCAATGGAAATGGCCGCGAAAGACGCCATTGAATTACAAGGTAAGCACAAAGAAGTTGGTGTAAACAAGATAGCTAAAGCAAAGCCTAGAAAACCAACCGAAAATCAGCTTAAACCAAGAGATAATACGTGTTTTAGATGTGATAAACCAGGTCATTCATCTAATTCATGTAAACATAAAGAAGCTACATGTTATTTTTGCAAGAAGAAAGGACATATCGAGAAAGCATGTTTAGCTAAACGCAGACAACAAACACGCCGCCATACACGCCGGAATGTACACGCCCTCGATAACAATGCCGATAGCGAAGACGAGTCGGACAGCGACAATGAACTTCCCGTAGGAAGCTTAGACATTAATTCGATAAAAGAGAAGAAAACTAAGCCTATTCTTGGTTTTCATGTGACGTCATACACCTATCAAATGTTATCGTCCGCCATGTTGGTGTCGCACGAGCTAATTAGCATATGTCATATAACAGAGAGATGCATGTGTTTTGAAGCGGAGAATATAAATGTCGCGTGATTTTATTGAAAATACAGAAGATAAAAGTCACGCAGAACCATTATCAAAAGAGCACGATATTCCTAATGTAAGTGATTACGCAAAGAAGTTAGAAAATCACGTGAAATCTCGTTATTTGAAGAAAATATCAGTGGTAAGGATCGATCCAGCTACACTAATCGGCGCCAACTTAGATCCAGAATGTCTACCGCCGATAGAGGCCACAGATCTCCTTTGTTATCTGGTAATGGATACAAGCTTCTATACGAAGGAGCAATTCAAAGCCTTCAAAAGTATGGAAGCTTACAACCAAATGGTTTCGGGTTTTATCACTAGTGTCCAAGGCCAAGTCATCTGCGATAAGTTTGTGGTGATCGGGAAGGTGAGACATTCACAGCGCATGAATGAGCCTCCTCTTCCAGTTTGGATTATTACAAGTAAAGAAGGTACTGTAATATCAGCACACTGCTTAGGCTGTAAGGCAGGACTTTCCGAGACTTGTAGTCATGTTGCAAGTCTTTTATTCTATATTGAAGCTTGGACAAGAATCAATGGTAAGCTAGCATGCACTCAAGTGAAATGCACGTGGTTACTACCGACGTACGTAAGCGAAGTCCCTTACGCGAAAGTCCAGGACATAAATTTCCAGTCAGCTAAGAAGCTA